>NC_137017.1:11591081-11693581 GCF_032717465.1 Coenobita brevimanus | reverse complement strand
CGTAAATAGAAATGTAAATGAGTAGTATTATAAGAATACGAGTATATACCCTAGGAGTAATGAAAGTGAAAGTTTCACTATAGCATGTCTGAATACTATGAGTTATGAGAGTGAAGATGAAAGTGACATTCACTCTCAATGCTACTATACAGGACGAGAAAGTGAATGCTACATATTTTACTGAAAGAAATTGAATCCCTACAGTGACAATAAACTAATACTACTGAAGGAAACTTATGGATAAAGACTGTAGATATATATAAGTGTTATATAGTAATAGAAATATAAAGTGTGAGGGGTTTTATGAATAATAAATGACAGAGTACCAAGAGCGAACTAGCGCAAGTGCGGCGGTCAGACGCGCTCATAATTTTCATTGCTTTCACAGTGGGTTTTTTTTTTGGAGTATGGATCCCAAACTACTTGAAAATCATAGAGTAGTGTTTATAGTGTTAATATCTGGCTGTGGTAATCATATTACGGGTTGTCGGGAAGTGTAAAATGGAGACTTCGTTACCCAACTTCAGAGGTCTCCACAAGTCCTACGGTAACTGAAGAAGGCTCAACAAACATTCCAGGAGAAAGCTGAAGGTATGTGCCATAAGCATATATAATTTTAATATTCTAGGACTAATAACTGATTTTTGGCAAATATTTTTTGAGAGTCTGTCGGAGCCCAAATAACCCCACAGTACACGCAAAACATCGGTAAACATGCCCGCGGTGTAGGGGTTAAAAGAAATCATCTTTTATTCACATAATAATAGTTGTGTTATTCGTGTCTGATTCTCCTCTCCGACTTGCTACTCGTCTTTAAACCCTGAGAAGTCACTTGGAGTTTGTATCTTACTGTGTATGCATGCCTCTTTTCCATCCATCCATCATCCAATCCTACATTGCCCCATGAGGAGCGTTGGAGCCCAGGGCTAAGCAGTTGGTCCCGACATTTAACCCGAGACGTCCCGTCGATGTATGGGTACGTTGCAACATTTTGCATTTGCTAGTCCCGACGACGTACTCGTACGTCGTGCAATTGCAAGGTCCCTAATTTGCACAATTTTCAATTTTCGCACGTATACACGGGACACCTTCCTCTATTCCTCTACAAGATGCCAAGCAGGGACAATGCCTTACACCGCATAACCTCCCCCCCCCCATGCACGCCATTGTCTCGGCAATTCACCTGTTACCAGTGACCTGGCCAATAAAGACATTCAGCGCCAGAGTGATTCCCCAATCGATGACAATGTGGAGGACAAAGTTTACATAGCATTAGAGGAAGAAACAGTCAGAAATGATGATCAGGTAATGTGGCAAAAGAAGGTCAGGTATGGTGATGAGTGAAACAATGCTTATAATGCCTATATTACTGTTTGAAAACCAATATACTATCGTACTATATATAAATTCGTACCAAGTAAATAAATAAATACTGTTTATGACTGGTGTGAAATACTTACCCTCCCATAGAACTCGTTTTCTTTGGTGCCAGCCTGATAGAAAACCCAGTCAGGTAAGGAGGTACTGCTACCTGGATCAAGTATTTTAAACCTCAGGTGAGTGATTTCTCTATGAAATTTTGATGTTTCTCACCAAAAGCGGAAGTTTTAGCCAAAAAAAAAAAAAAAAAAAATCGAAAATACCTCGGGATTGGGGGGTGTCAGAGGTGTGAAATAGCTCGGGATGTGACAGGTTAAGATGAAAGTGACCAGCCTCACTCATCCCTGAGTGACATTACATGAGCAATCAACCCCAACCAGCCCTTGGATATAAGCTTTCACCAGCTCAATCCGACTGGAGCGCAATAATTACCCATTAAACCACCAAGTGCCAAAATTTGGTTATATGGTTACCACCCAGAGTAGTAAATAGTTTCCCGGTGTACAGGAAACCATTTGGCTTGTCACTCAGTGTAGAGTCACCCACAGGCAGAAGGAAGAGGAAAGAATCAAGGAAAGACAGAAGAGGGAGTGTAAAGTTACCCATTGGCAGAAGGACGAGGAAAGAATGAAGGAAAGGAAAACAGAAGAGGATGGAAGGAAAGAACGATGGAGGAGAGGAAAGGGCAGACACCCGACAGCAGCACTACATCGAGTGAGTGGATGGTGAGTGCCCCTGCATTCCACTGCCATAAACTTTGGATATATGGAAAGGCTGGTGTGAGGCTAATGCCTGCGTGCAAAGAACTGTACTGACATGAAACTTGAAGGCGTTGTTCATACGACTAATCTCGCTTCCCGCTTGACAGTTGTTTGACCGTCGTCTGCTGAGCTGAACCACACAACAACAACAATGAAACTGAGTTTAACCAACCCAAAAGTAAACAAACAGCCGAGTAAGATGACCATACATTGCTTTTCCGTGGTATTCTGAATATTTTATGGTCTTGTAAATATAAATATATCTTCGTGTGCTGCTGCAGCCCTGAGTCTTAGGACGCAGGGTGATTTTTTACCCTTATAAGACAGGTATCCCATATGCTGTCCAAGGGTACTAGGGCAAAAAAAGACGAGTGTCAGTATTAGCTGTCCCTCCCCTGACCCCACCCACCCCACTCCCCTACCACCACACCCACACACCAACCCAACCCTCCCCACCCCACTCCCACCACTGCCCCCACCCTCCCACCCCCAAACCTCCACAGCCCCCAACCCTTGCCCCCTACCACCCCTAACCCCCACCCTCCCACCACCCCAACCCCCACCACTGACCCCACATGCCCCCAACCATCCCCCCCTCACTCCCACTATCCCCCCAACCACCCCCATTCCCTCACAAACCCCCCCCAACATCCCCACCACCTATTTCCATACCCCCTACCCCCCCACCACCTGCAAGTTCCTACCCACTAGCCCCCCTCCCACCCCCCACACACCCACCTCCCAAACCACCCCTCTCCTCCAACCCCCAACACCACCCTGACCCCCTACCAACCCATCCCTCTACCCACCAACCCCCACTCTCCCTGGCCCATCACTTCCCACCCCTACTGCACTCCCCACTTCCCTAAACCACCCAGCCCACACCTCCCCTCCCACCCCCCACCACCACCACCCACAAAACACTCACCATATTGCACCCCCGATTATGCCCGTCCTGAGCGAATGTCAAAACATTTCGATGCCTGTCTTTTAGGGGTTAAGGTAATTTTTGTGGAAAAAATAGTGCATCCTATGACAGGAAGTACGGTAATCTCAGGTGTTTTTGCCCATATGGCACATGCATCGTAATTTTAAGAATTCTTCCGCAAACCGTAGAGAATCACAGGATGGGTTTAGGAAGCTCTAAGACATTGCTAGGTGCACCAGACTATTCTCTTCACATCTGTAAGAAAAATAAATGGATTTTATAACTCTTTAAACATTGTTCATGGACCAGCCAGAGGTGTACGCAAATTTCTGAACCCACGGCCACTGAGGGATTAAGCCGTTAAGCCATACCTACGACTGTTTATTTCCAGCGCAAAGAATGAAACTTACTCTACATACTCAAAGATGGATTTCGTTTCCCAATGTCCCAACTGTAGGTTCGGTTAGGTTTGGTTAAATTATTTGGAACAGTTAACCCCTACGCGCCGGGCGACGTGTATAGCATTCACGATTTTGGCCGCGGAGCAACGCTGGTTGATGTGTGTAGCCACAAGCATCTTCCCGCCACCCTTTGAACTTTAACTTATCCTTACTCATCAATGGAACCACCTCGAGACATGGGGATACTTTCATTTGAAAGAGGAAGAGTTGGTGAGTCATATGTATCTTTAATTTTTTCTCTAGCTGTTATAGAGTAACCCCTCCAATATCCGACGTAATAAAACCCAAGTAACATCCGGGACTTGGGCAAAATGCCCCTGGACAGGTACTTATACAGTACCCACAAAAAGTATGGGGAATATCTGTGGGCCATGGCTGGTTTTGGTGTCTTTAGAATTCTGACGTTTACCATCCAACCGACGGCTCATATTTCACTAAACTGGTGCATGGCAACTCGGTCAGATACATATCAACAACACCCACGCAATTTCCCGCCAGTGCCGTGCGAGTAGCGCCAAAGACGGGGAATGTATTTGGCTGTGATGAATAATAATTCCCTCAGTTTCTTTCCCTTCCATTATTCGTCATGCTGCTACCCACCCACATTGTAGAATGGGGCCTAATAATAATAAGCAAAGAAAAGGCTGTGATTCTTGCCCTGAAGGATGTAAATATGCCTGTCAAGGAAATTTGTCAGTGTACAGGGAAAGGCAAGACAGCCATTTACAGCCTGATTTCTAAGGCAAAGGATTTCCCCCAAAAAGAGATTCCACCTCGTAAACCTGTTCCTGAGCGTCCCAGAAAGACAACAGCAACAACTGACAAGCTTATCAAGAGACAAGTACTGAAAAATCCATGAATCACTGCAAAACAACTGAAGCATGCCTACCCTGACATCCTTGGAAGTGTTGCTGAGTGCACCATCCAACGTCATTGCCTGAAAGAACTGATACTGCATCTTCGTTCCCCGACCCGCAAGCCTCTTCTGGCTCGCACAATGCGTGCTGTTCATCTCAGTTTTGCAAGGAAATATAGAGATTTAACTCAAGAAGACTGGAGAAGGGTCTTATGGAGCGATGAGTCGACTTTCCAGTGTCGTGCACAGAAGCGTGGCAAGCTGAGCGGTCCATCACACATGAATCCCCTTGACCCCCGGTAGGTGCAACTGACTGTCAAACACCCACCCTCAGTCATGATTTAGGGCTGCTTCAGTGCACAGAAAGGGCGTGGAAGATTGTACGTGCTACCCAAGAACATCACGATGACTGGAGATCGTTACACTGATGTCTTGCAAAGCCATATGTTGATTTTTTATGATATCCATGACTGCAACTTCTTTATGCAAGACAGTGCACCATGCCACAAGGCAAAGTGTCCTGGGAACTCTCCAGATCTGAATCCCATCGAGGAGCTGTGGTCTAGCATGAAGCTGAAACTTCAAGAAAAGAACACCTCTTCAATTCCACGCCTTGTTGAAGCTATCAAAGACATCTGGGTGCACGAAATTGGCCTGGATTACTGCAGAACTCTTGCTGACTCCATGCCTCGATGCATACATAAGGTATTGACAGCACATGGTGGCCATACAACGCACTAAAATAAAGAAAATGATGGGCATTTGTTGTTTTTTATAGCAATTCCGTATACTTTTTGCAGGTACTGTAGACCCAAACTGAACCTAACTTTGAAAGCTACCTAAATAACTCCCTACTGGACATGCACAACACCTATTTACACAAATAAGGGACACAAACCATAAAATAAATGAAAAGGAACCAGAGAATGAGAAATTAGGGGTGAGTAAGGAAAATATTTAGCAGTGTACAGGGTAGTTACGACACGTCCGTGATCATTGCGAAGATTAACCTGCCTCCTCTATGGCTCTAACAGTGGTGAAGGTGCACTTGAAACACATATAGTAATCCAATGTTGCGCTGCACTTATCCTTTGCACTACAAATTATAATTTTTTAACACTGAACATTCTGTTCGGTAGGTAGGCGGGAAGTGGGGAGAATACAGGGGTGCCCTAGCGGACATCACTGGAACTACGCACCAAAACACAGCTGTTCATAACTGTGCGGCAAATTTAAAGAGTAGGTATGATTCCCCCCCCCCGATCGTTTTGGACTTTTGTCCAGATGTCTCAGGGAATATCCAAGACTTGGACTAATGGACCCAAGCCCAAAATGTCTGGGATTTAGGGTGGCCAGGTCTTGGCCATCCGGGTCTTAGAGGGGTCACTGTAGTTTGGCAAATACAGTAATCCCGCATATTTTGCGGTAGTTACGTTCTTGTAACCCCCGCGAAGTCAATTCCGCGAATACTCTATTAACAATTGAATGTTACACTTGTGTCCACCATGCTGCCCATCACACAGGCCATGTCCATACTGATTGCGAGACAATTCGCCGTCAGACAATTCCCCGTCAAAACATGGACGATTCCCCTTCAGAACAATTCGCACCCTGGACGATTCCCCGCCATTCTATAAATATACTAATCAATACTTTTATCAATATACTTATTATTAATTAATCAATACTTTAATAACTATATTTCAGGGGGATCCAGCAAAGTCTATGTTCAGTAGCGTAGGTTCTGGATATTATTTATTAGTTGCACCTTTGGTCATTAATTAACTTGTTTCTTCCTCGCTGTAGTCGCCTTTGAATTATATTCTAGCGTCACCCATAGCTATCTTCATTAATGAAGGCGAATTGTTTTGTGTTTGTTGTGACTGCGAATTGTCCCGAAACCTCCATACTCATCCCAAAATACCTTCTTACAAGATTGAAAGCACATACTCCATTATGAAGGAAAAACGTAAACACCGCACTGTAATACACAATTATCTACACATTTATTCACAAAACAGTACAAAATAAAAAGATGCATTAACTGGTGATAGCAAACACTCGCACGGTCGTTTCTTAGCTTGTCAATAACACAATTTTCTCTGCTAAGGTCATAACTTTTCTTGATCGTCTTGTCACTTTGGAGTTCTTACTAATAGCCTTTGGTGAGGCTGGCTTACATCCTGGGGCCATGTGGAAAGCAAGTGGGAGGCAAGAGGCTCATATCATAGTGCGGTTGCAAGCACACCAGACACGTAAGGCAGTCAGGCGTGGACTGAGGAATGCGGGGTAGAGAGCAGTGTTGCCATATCCAAACAACGAAATTATGTTAGGGCAATGAAAAAATTATGCTAGATTGAGCAAATTTGTTCCAAGTAAAAAATGAATTATGCTAACTTGAAGCTAAATGATAAAATTCTATACATATTCGTGCAACATATTAATTATGTATTGTTTACTTTGAAAATATTAAATTGAACCTACATACAGTAAGAGGATAAATATCGGTTTTCTGCCCATACTGCTTTTTCCCATGAAAATTACGTTTTTCTGATGGATTTTGATGTGATTCATTCGATTTTGAGCATCATTTCCGTCGGAAATAACCAGATTTTGAGATATGACCCCCCCATCCCCCTGCAATAATGGGAGATCTTTGGGGAATCGGGGGTTATAGGGAGGGGGGAAAAAACAGAAAATGGTCATTTCCAACTGAAATGAAGCTGAAAATCGAATGAATCATACTAAAATCCATCGGAAAAACCTAGGTTTCATGGGTAAAGTACAAAGCTCAAACTTATCCTAACCTAACCGAACCTAACCTAAAACCTAACCTAACCTAATCCAACCCAACCTAACCTAACCTACCCTAATCCAACCCAACCAAGCTCAAACTGAAAGTAACCAACTATTCAAACATCTTCTAACCTTATTCGTCTCTCTCTCTCTCTCTCTCTCTGATTTGTAGCTTTTATAAAGTTATTCCAAAAATATTCCATTCCATTCTAAATTATGCTAGAATGATTCTATCTATCTATTGCCAGACGCCTCAATCCCGTTTGGGGTGGCCACAAACAAATCGCCTCCAAGTCGCCCTGTCCCCCGCCATTTCACTGCCCTGCTCCCAACTCACACCCCCCTCTCTCATACACCTCTCCACCCCATCCCTCCATCTCATCCTCGGCCTCCCCCTCCCTCTTCCCCCCTCCACCTCACTCACATACACTCTCTTCGTCAGTCTTTCACCCTCCATCCTCTCCACATGGCCAAACCACCTCAGTGTGTTTAGAATGATTCGAAAACTTCTAATATGCTAAAAAATATTCCAGACTCGAAAATTTGATCAAAATTATGCTAAAAGAATAAGATTATGCTAGATATGGTAACACTGGCAGAGGGGCCGCGGGAAAGGGACAGAGGGTGGCGTGAGTTTACTGCGCTACAATTGGAAGCTGCGGGAATTTCAAATTTTTTGTTTTCTGTATATTCTAGGATATTTTTGTTGAACTTATTAATGCTAAGAAAATCCGCGAGAGGGCAAAACCGTTGACAAAAAATCCGCAAAAAATGCGGGATTACTGTATTAGGGTTTGAACTAAGGGTATTTTTTCCTACATCACCGAAATCCCCCGTAGGGAGGAGCGTGTGACATCGGAAAACCCCCGGTGTGCGGAGGTTAAACTAGGTTAGGTTAGGTTTAGTTAAACACTTAGGAAAGTCCCTTCTGCCATTACGCTGATGAATCAAACGAGTTGACACAGCCGAACAGCTAAAAACAAAGGGGAAACAGATTTAACAAAAACATTTACATATGGTAATGCATTGCATTGTGATGAGTAAGGATGGAGGTTTGGAGGGTGAAGTGCATGAAAGAGTACAACAAAGAAGAAAGGTTGCTGGTTCTTTGAAAGCAGTGATAAGAAACCGGGAAGTGAGCATGGAAGTGATGAAGTTACTGCATGACAGTATTGTGATACCAACTCTAATGAATTGATGTGAAGCTTGGACCTTGTTGGAGGGACACAAGTCAAGAGTGAAAGCAGTGGAAATAAGTTATTTGAGAGGAGCATGTGGAGTCACACGGAGAGACAGACTGACAAATGGGGAAGTGAATAAGCATTGTGGTGTGGATGTGGATGTGATAGGAAGCATTAGGAGAAACACACTGAGGTGGTTTGCCCATGCGGAGAGGATGGAGAGCAAGAGACTGACAAGGAGGGTGTAGCCTATATGAGTGAGGTGGAGGGATGGAGTGGTAAGGTGTATGAGAAGGGGGGGGGGGGGGGGAGCTGGGAGCAGGATAGTGAAATGGCAGGGGACAGGGCGATATGGAGGCGATTTGTTTGTGGCCACCCCATAGGGGATTAAGGTGTCTGGCAACAGACACACAGAAAGATAGACAGACAGATAGCATTACAGTGTCAGTGGTTCATAGGCTACGCAATTACCGGTAAATTTCATTTTCGGGAAGCCGTCAAGAATTTGCAAATTTCAAGAATTAGCGAGGGGGGCTTGGAACGTAACCCTCACTAATTTGAGAGGGGTTACTATACTGTACTGTATTTTTTCCTCATTACTGTATTAGAAATAGAACAGATTAAAAACATTCCTTCTGTTTAACAAACAGGTGTAAAATGATAACTACTGGTATTTTTTCCATCTTCACTGAATGATTTTTGAATGAAAAAGGTGGTCAGGAACCTAACCTCCCTATTTCTGTACAATGTCATGAGAAAAACAGGTTCGTTATCTGACTAATTCACTATTCAACCACTTTTTATGGAATGCATCCCTCTTGAATAGCAGCGGCTGCTGGTATTAAACTCTCAACCTGGTACATGATCACTTGGTATGTGATAGATCGCTATAATAACTGATAATAACATAAACCCAGTTTCAGGTTAAAGCAAAGATACCATAAAAACCTGTAAGATTTTTGCAATGGCTGCACATGGCGATTCCATGTAGACACATACCACCCACACAAGGTGACAGTCTGAAACTTGTGATTTGAAAAACTGCATCACTCTCCTCCCACCTTATTGCACTGCTCCCTGCCCACCACACCACTACACTCACCCTCAGCCTCACCACTTAGCTCTCCCCATCACTCCTCTTCCTGACTATCTAGAGTGTTCACCCAAGTCCTCCAGGTGTTCCCCAGTCTCGGGGGAGACCCTCGGTGATAATTCAGACTGGACTATAATATACTTCAGGTGGGTGGCTTCTTTTTTTTTTTTTTTTTTTTTTTTACATGGCCAATGAATCCGAATTATCCCTATTAAACCCATGTTAAATCGACCATCTTACGATTTCTCAGTATGCAATCAGTTTTAATGTAAACCAACTGTAAATCGAGTTGACTGTACTTTTGTGATGCCGTCATCCAAAGAAAATATACTCACAGCCTGGAAGCTCTTGATAAGGTCTTCATTTGTGATGTCAAGGACCTTGGGTGAGAACACAGTGCCCTGATCAAACACCTGCTGCACCACCAGGCCATACGTGAAGGGGGAGATGTTCAACATGTTCAGCAGTGTGGCCTCGCTGGCACCCACCTTATCACCTTCTTTCATCAACTGCACATCATTCTGAAAGAAAATATACATATTTTTTCACTTAAGCAGCATAAGACAAAAGCTGTTTTTCTTTGCAGCAACTTTCTGTAAAACAAGACAATCCAAGTACATGCACAGGAGTTGTGGTTCTCTAACCATCCTGATACAATACATAAAAACATAATAAAAGAGGATAACTTCTATATGCCAGACAGCCAAATAGGCTGCTTCTGTAAGTCCAACCAAACTACTAAAACATGACAAGGATTGCACAAAAGGCTCTGTATTGGCAGCAGACCCTTAATTTGGGCATCTTATTTATTTGGGAATTTTAACGAGCAAACTGGAATGTGCAAATCGCAACGCTGATACCCATTATGTGACTAACCTGTATGGTGAAATCCCCAAATTTTTCCGGTCCCCCCCTTTGGCCCCCTTGAAAAATTTTTTAACCCCCTCTTGACCATACCTAGCGCTTGCTGTAGTGTACATACAACCCCTAGGAACATCACTGGACAAAAGAAGGGGATAACTGGAGTGTACAACATGGCAAATAGGTGGTGATCACTTACCATGACAGGCGATTATATAGGTACAGTATTGGAAAGGGGGTACCTTTAGATGACAACTTATCTACTTAGATGTAGGTGAAAAACAATTTCAAGAGCATAATGAAAAACTTGGCAGAAAGAAAAAGTTCACAGTGGTAGCAATGAGGTGCGAAATACGAGAGACAGGTGGAGAAAAGTTTTGTGTGTGTGTGTGTGTGTGTGTGTGTGTGTGTGTGTGTGTGTGTGTGTGTGCATTTTTTTTTTTTTTACCTAGTAGTGATATACAGGAAATGAGCTACGCTCAAGGGGTCCCATCTCTGTTTCTTGATAAGTCTAATTTTGCTTTGAACTCGTTTAAGTTCTTAGACTCGACGATCCCTTTGTCCAGGCTATTTCACAGGTCTGTGCATCTATATGGAAAACTATATTTCTTGATATCCTTCAAGCAACTTGGCTTTTTTAGTTTCATTCCGTGTCCTTTTGTTACTCTCCCATCCCATACAAACAGGTCTTCTCTGTCAATTTTTTCTACTCCCATCCTGGCCCTGAACACCTCTCTCTCCTTTCTTCTAAGGAAGGCAGGTCAACATTTTTCAGCTTTTCCCTGTACGACAGATCTGCCAGGCTAGGGACCATCTTGGTTGCTGATTTCTGTATTCTCTTGATCTTGTTAATATCTTTCTTTTTATGTGAGGACCACACTACTGCCGCACATTCCAACCTGGGGCGGATCATGGCCACTATCAATTTTTTCATCATCTCCTCATCCATGTAATGAAATGCTACTCTTACGTTAGTCAAGATATTATACGTCTCTCTAACTACTGTATATTGTTAATGTATTTTTCCATCCATCCATCATCCAATCCTATGTTGCCCCTTGAGGAGCCTAAAAGCCTGGGATTGGTCCTGACATTTAAGATGAGAGTGACCAACCTCACTCATCCCTGCGTGGCATTATGTGAGCAATACCAAGGCCACCGAGTAGAGAAGGCCTGATGGAACCTGCTCTCGTGACCCGTGACATCACGCACTCGAGTATAAACCTACACTCCTTAGTTTACCTGGGAGTGCGGGCCTGTAACGTTGTCTCTGCGTCATCTGCCAGAAACACCTTCATTTATACATATTTTCAAATCGCTGATATTTTTCTGGAGAAAATACAATGCCCTGTGGTTGGTGTGTCCCTAAATGCAAGGGAAATTATAAGAATGGCCCAAAAGTACATGTGTTTTCGTTTCCAAGAGACCAAAAACTGGCGAATACATGGGTACAAGCTATAAAGAGGGACCAGTTTACATGAAACAAATTCAGCAGAGTAAGTAATCTGAAATGGTTTTCTCTTGTTTCACACTGTTACAAGTTTGCTGAACTAGGTTATTTGCATAATGAAAGAAATACATAATGCAGGAGCAGGAAAATTATAAAACAACGAAAAAATGGTACAGCCCGCTAATATGGTCATTCTCCCATAAATTACAAATCGAATTTTATGTGAGAATGCTTATTTTTTTCACGATTAATTTAAGAAAAATTTTTACTTTCAGGTCAACAGATGAATAATGTACCGATGTTTCTGTAAACTGCAGGAATATCTATACGGAATATGAACTGCCTTTGCAAATCAAAATTGCAATGCTCCAGCCGGGAAGTGTTTTGCAGCTCCTGATTGGCTAGCAGTGACATAATCTCAAACACTCAGATTTGTGTATAAACATTTCCCTCTTGTGTTCCTGGGGAAAATTATTCAACTGTTTATCAAAAACATGAAGAATATCTTTAATCTGTTAGTCTAATGCACATAATAACATTGTGAATGTTTTATACAAGAAATAAACAAAGTAACGTAATGCTCTTCCTCAGGAGCCACGAAACACTTCCCGTCTGGAGCACTGCGATTCTCAGTTGCACAGGTGATTCAAATTCCCTATAGTCTACCTTACATTTCTTTCTATAACTGTATCAGTCACAGAAAAGTATACAATGCTATAATTCATCTGATAATCAGTCATCACTTCTTGCTGTTACATAAGAATCTGTGTGGATTATTATAAGTCCTCATTTTCAGTACAGGTCCTATTTTGATGCATGAAAATGTTACTTAAAATAGTGGGAAAAGTTTTGATTTTGATTCGAGTTTAACATGAGACTTAACAAGTCAAGGATACATGGAATTAATTGCCTGCTCTTTTGTGTGTTTTATGAAAAAAAAATATATATATACAATTTTAATGAGATAATAATAGGGGAAATTATTTAATGGGTTTTCTTTTCTGGTAGAACAAGTGTTTTGTATATATAAATAAAAAACAAAACATGAAGTTTAGGATTTAAGAGGGTTCCAAAGTTTTAGGCATTAATGCTAACAGAGACCACTGTCTTTTAGGTATGTGAGTTGCACTTCCGGCTGGAGGAAGTACAATGGGAAACTACTTACTTTGATGAAAGAACTGGTACCAGACTTACAGCCAGGTTCAAGAAACCTTATCTCCGTGATGGTGCAGTCCCTTCCGTCCTACCAAACTGTCCTACCTATCTTTCTTCTTCAACTCGCTCAAGAGAATCACATGATTCAAACAAAATTCGACCAGAGGAGGCTCCACTCAAAAATGCATTAAAGCAAAGTGTTGCTGACGATTTAAAGTACAGGGGGCAGAGAGAATTTCACAGTGTAGGTGAACTGGAGGGGAAATTACAATTTCTGGACCATAACTATTGTACAGTTATTAAAACAGTCACTCATAACATGCCATTTAAGTAACTTGCCTAATGCTAAACTAATAACGTCTCTGGAAACTGAACCAAGCTGTGCAGTAAGTGTGTTTTGTAAAGCTAATAAAATGCACAGCGTTGGACAGTATAGGATTCCTTCTCATGTTACAGACACCAATGTCCTTGAGGAGATATTAAGTAACACGAAAATATTTGACACTGAGGAGCATGTAAACTGACCAGCGAGTGTAATTTCTGTGCTGCAGTTGGTTATATCACTTCTGGCAACTTTGCAAAATGAGTCCTTCAAGTATGTTCACACACTGAAATTCATTACTGAGCAGTTGCACTTAATGACACTAAACAGGTTACAGTACTCACCACAAGTAATGATCTTTTCCTCTCTCATGTATAACTGTTCCCTCAAGGTTACAGACTATTAAGGGATTCCAAAAATCTTATTCTTCCTAACCATTCAAGTACTGTATTAGAAGACTCTTTTGAAATGCATGAACCCATTAACCGAACAACATGACAGCAATTTCCTGATGTATATTACGAATAAGTTTAGACTTTTATCTCAAAAGGATAAAACAGTATCATTAATCATCATTCATTCATTGCCAGACGCCATACATCCCAGACGGGGTGACCAAGGGCTCAGAGTTAATTGCTTTACAGGGAGGGGCACTAATCCTCCACCAACCCCACTTGACACGTAGGGATGCCAACAGCATCTGGTGTTCCCAGGCGGTCACCCGTCCAAGTACTAACCAGACCCAAAGTACGAAATTCACTTTAAACCTTATTTTGATTTTAAAGGAGGAAATGTTGTTGGTTCAGCTTTTAACTGTAGTGAGGCAGCAACAAGTGCTTTTGTTTTCATGCTCAACAGCATATGCTCTAAGTTTAAAGACGTGGTACATATTATACCAACTAAATACATGAAGGCAGAAACTCTGTTTGAAGTTTTAGAACAGGTAACAAGTGCTCATGGGCCCTTCGGGCCCTTCACACTTGCTCCTGCGGAGGGCTCTCGCATTTATGTGCTGTTCTAGTGTAACGTTGTCACTATCGGCCTTCAAGATGACATCGAAGTGCCCATGAAGGTCCATTTCTGTGCTGTTCTAGTGTTACGTTGTCACTTGGATTTTTTGCAGCTAACCAATTGATCGGGTTATTTGCAGCTTCGGGAATGGAACCCAAGTTGTCCAAACGCAAGTCCAAAATACACACAGACACACGGCTACTGCTAGGCCTATAGTATATCTTAGTCCAACCTATGGGCAAAAATTTCCATGGAGATCCTACGCCGGTAGTAGCGTTTTTTGGTCAAAATGTGATCGCTCATTAAATATGGTTAAAATTTTTCAATCATGATGAGATCAAGTTTTTTCACATCAGCGAAAGATGACTTTTGGGCACGTGTAGAAGCATGTATGGACAAATTTGAGAAGAGTGAGCCAGTGTTTTTGACTGGAGACATGAATGGCAAAATTGGGAATGTACGAGTGGATGGAGTGGTTGGTCAGTGGGGTGTGCCAGCTGAAGTAGATGGGAATGGTAGTGCTTTATTGGACATCTGTGCTGGTAAGGGGTTGGCAATAGCCAACACCTACTTTCGGCATAAGATGACCCACAGGTATACATGAAGTCGTGAGGAGGATGGATGGTGAACTTGTTGAACGAAAGGCAATGATAGACTACGTGTGTGTGGATGAGCAAATGAGAAGACAAGTGGTGGATGCAAGTGTGTGGAGAGGGTGGGGGAATGGAATCTCAGACCATTACTTAGTGATGGCCAAGGTAAGGCTGCAAAGAAAATGGATGAAAAGACAAAGGGGAAGACAGAAGGAAACAGCTCCTGTGAGAAAAGTGGAAAGTTGCAAGATAGTGAGAAAATGGCAGAGTATAAGAATATAGTGGAAGAAAGATTGGGAAGGTATGAATTAGAGCAGATGGAAAGAGTGGACGACGTATGCAAGATATTCACGGAAGAGATAGGTGCAGCGTGTGAGGTGGTTTGTGCAGTGAGGAGGAGATGCAGGGGTATGCAACGGACAGCATGGTGGACGTGGTTGAGATCAGTGCTCACGGCCAGAAAAAAGCCATTCGTGGTCAACAGGTGCTGATTGTAAAACCAAAGAGCAGTGCTGATGCTTCGATGAGTCAAATGGGACCAGAAGACTTAAGAGGTGTACTTGACTTGGTACTAGTTGATAGCTGCTTTAAGACCTCGGCTGGTGGGTTAGTAATGAAGTTTCCATCAGCCATGGCCAAAGGTGAAGCAGCTGGGATACTGAATGATCATCTTGACACTGATGGCACTTTTTGCATACCAGAGCCAGAGAAAATGCTGCCAAAAATGACCATGACAGGCCTTTCCTCTTCCTTGGGCAACTCTAACATCATCCCTAACCATCCATCCATCATCCAATCCTACATTGCCCCATGAGAAGCATAGGAGCCTGGGGCTAGGCAGGTGGTCCCGACATTTAAGATAAGAGTGATCAGCCTCACTCATCCCTGAGTGGCATTACATGAGCAATCAAACCCAATCACCCCTTGGATATAAACCTTCACTGGCTCAATCCGATTGGAGAGCATTCTGAATAATAATATGATGCTCGTTGATCGACGATGCACCCTCAACTTTCTCTTCACACGAACAAGGAATGACACCAAAACCAATGTCTTGAAGATGTCACCAGAGGTGAGATCCTCCATTGTAGAACAGGGCAACTACTGTATATCTATGCAGATCTTACAAGGAGCCGTGCTTTTGACAGATTCTGGGTTACACAATGTCATCACTGTCAAGGTTTTGGTCATACATCTGAGAGGTGTTCTAGAAAAAATTGTGAACCTAAATGTGTTTTTTGTGCTGGGGCCCATAAGTTTAAGGATTGTAGTATCAGAAATTCTCTCAAATGCATCAACTGCTCTTCCTTATGACATCAAGAAGCTAATACTAATTCACAGTCAGTTGCCCATTTTGCATCTAGTAGAGACTGTCCAATTATGATTTCTCATAGGAACAGATTGACTGAAAATACCAATTTTGACATTTTGAAAAACTGACTACATCCCTCTTGAACCAGTTAAGGATGAGTCTTTTAAATATTTGTTGCATCCATAAGATAGACATACTAATGAAGCTCTAAATCTGCTCGAGCTTGACATTTTGTGCTTGACTGAAACTTGGTTGTATATGTCTGAGATTATATTCATAGTGCTTTGCGTAAGAAACAATCTATTATAAGTATTCCCAGGCCTGCTGTTGACTATCTGGGAGGAGGTGTAGCACTCATTTACTCAGCAGCACTTGCAAACATTTCTCTCATAGACTCAGACCTGACCCCACCTTCATTTGAATTTATGGAAGTATTAAGCAACGTTGGGTCTGGTTAGTACTTGGATGGGTGACCGCCTGGGAACACCAGATGCTGTTGGCATCCCTACGTGTCAAGTGGGGTTGGTGGAGGATTAGTGCCCCTCCCTATAAAACAATTAACTCTAAGCCCTTGGCCACCCCGTTTGGGATACAAGGCGTCTGGCAATGAAATGAAAAAAAAAATTAATAACTTTCCATCAAAATACCACTAGAATTGCAAATGTCTATCGACCAGGTCATCCATGCACAGATCGAGGTTTCTGGAGGAGTTTGGGCAGTTTCTTGAAGTCTTTTCTCTTTAATCTCGAGGACTTCTTATTTGCGGTGATTTCAGTTCTCGGGTTGATAGTCTGCAGTCAAAACTATTTTCTTCAGAATTCCGTGAGTTCATCACCTACAATAATTTTTTTGATCATGTGAGTAATCCAACTCATGTCTCAGGACATGTCCTCGACTTGATCTTGTCCCCTGTTGGTTGCAGGTGCATATCTGATGTGGAGGTTGACACAGTTGACCACCTCATCTCTGATCATGCTCTGCTCACTTTTAGTTTTGATATCCCGAAATCCCCTTCCTATAAAAAGATCCATCAGGTTCAGAAATTACAGGAACATTGACCGCCATTTGATGTGCCGTGAAATTGATCAGCTTTTAAACTACACTGATTCTTCAAATCTTTCTTCCAGTGATTTTGTTGATATATATAACAATGAGCTTAGGTCAATTTTTGATCTCTACTGTCCTGAGCTGGTAAAAACAATCATTATGATACTTCTCCACAGCATGGGCTATCTATCTATCTATCTACAGCCCGATGCCCTAATCCCGCAAAGGGTGGCAGCAGACAAAACGCCTCCAAGTCGCTCTGTCACCCATCCTTTGACTGCCCTCCCCCCAACTCACACCCCCCTCCCTCATATACCTCTCGACTCCATCCCTCCACCTCATCCTCAGTCTTCCCCTCCCTCCACTTCACCTACATACACCCTCTTATTCAGACTTTCATTCTCTATTCTCTCCACATGTCCAAACCACCTCGGTGTATTTCTCCTAATTTTCTCAACCACAACCACATCCATCCCACACAGTTCCTTCACTTCTTCATTCGTCAACCTGTCCCTCCATGTCACTCCACATGCTCCTCTCATGCAACTCATTTCCACTGCTCTCACTCTTGACTTGTTCCCCCCTAGCAAGGTTCATACCTCGCTTCCATACATCAGGGTACGGATCACAATACATTACTATCATGCAGTGACTTTGTCCATACTCACCTCCCTATTTCTCATCACTGCTTTCAGAGAACCAACAGCCTTCCTTCCCTGATGTACCCTGTCAAGCACTTCATCCCCAAAAGATCCATCCTTACTCATCACACTACCCAAGTACGGTATGGTCCATCCATTAATTCTTCGTGTGGACAACATCGAAATGCAGAACATGTGGCGCTAGCAATGAACCAAATTAACTCATCTGCATTATGTTTGTGTGAGAAGAGCAGTTGTTCACACTGTAAAAGCCCAAAAGGCAAGGTATTATCACTAAAGTTAATTCATGCGGAAGTGATTTATATAAAAAAAAAAAGTCTGCGGTTCTGAACAATTTATTTGGTCAGAGGAATGCAACTGTTAAATCAACTTCTGTATCTGATGCCCAACTGGCTTCTGATTTTGCTTAAATTTTTACAACTAAGATATCTTGTGTAAGAAATGATTCAGACAACAGTTCTTCCAGTGAAGTGTGCTCAGTTGACTTCCAACCATGGCACACAAGGGGCCATTTGCTTTCAACATTTCATCCACTGGATGTAAATAAAATCAAATGCTACCTACGAGAACTTAACAAAACATTTTGCCCAATCGATCCGTGTAACTCGTCACAACTGCCTGATGTGTACAGGCATGCAGCAGACTTAATCTGCAACATAATAAATGGATGCTTCTTAGAAGGTAATTTTGTGCAGTCTGAGAAACGTGCTTTGCTTAAGGCGGAGTCACACTAGACCAAAAGTGGTTGACATGCGAGCAGCTTTTGTGAGGAAAAACAGCTAGCAGAGTTGAGTGACCGTCACACTCGTGTGTTTTTGCAAGCCGAAATGGCTAACAGGGTTGTCTACTTTGGCGCCTCATGGTCATTAGTAAACAAACCACTATGGAGTACCCACTCCCATTTCCTCAGTTTCTGGAACCACTTCACATACTTTTGTCCGAATACTGATTTAATGTCACAAGAAAAAAATAGAAATGAATAAAAAACACAAGAATTAAATTATGTTTACTAAACAGTTTTAGTTACAGTTTCCTTCTGGGAATAACAGAATATTTACCCACCAGTTACAAAATTACTATAGGCTCATTTGGATTCTAATCCCACCAACAAGCTGTGAGCGAAAATTGTTGTCCATTTCATCTCGCAAGCTAAATCTCGCTCACTGTGGGTCAGTTTGGCTAGCAGCTACCAAAACTGGTTCGCATGTTAGCCACTTCCGACCCAGAGTGACGCCACCTTCAGGCCCCTAATCAAGAAACCTGGCCTTGATGTCGAGAGCATGACAAATTATAATACCTTTCTTATCCAAGATTACTGAGCAGGCCATACTTGATCAACTCTTACCACTACTGGAACACAAGTGTTGTTCCTGTTGTTCAATCTGCATACAGAAAATACCATTCAATTGAAACTGCATTAACAAGGATTCATAGTGACTTAGTTGCAAACACCCATAGTGAGATGTCCTCCCTCTTAGTTCTGTTGGATCTATCAGCAGCTTTTGATACAGCAGATCATAAATTAGCCTATTGTTGGATGACCTGTATTATGGTATTTGTGACAGTGCCCTTTTGCTCCTTAGTCGTATCTGTTGGACAGATCTCAGAGAGTGGTTGTTATGCTGGCTCTGATTCTGCTCCCCTTCTGTTCAGAGTCCCTCAATGATCAGTTTTGGGTCCAAATTATTTACAATCTACAAGAGTAGTTTATCATCTTTACTTGGTGCTCACAACGTGTCCAATCACTTTTATGCTGATGACACCCACCTCTATGTTCAGATGTCAGATACCAACGATACCAAGACCAAGCTTCAATCTCTAATGTCTGATATTAAGATTGGGATGGTTAGGAGGAAACTTAAGCTGAATGATGGTAAAACTGAGATCATCAGAAGAAGAAGAAACGGAAGGGGTGAAGACACTGAAAATGCCCTGGCTTCGAACATTGGCGTGTCGTGTCAGAGCTTCATCTGGTCAGTTCTGTTTGAAATCTGGGTGTTTAATTCAAAGTTAAACTACCAAGAACATAATTATTAATTAAGTTGTCAGAAGGTGTAACTTGCATAACAGAAATCTGTACTCTGTCAGAAAATTCCTGAATAGACAGTGCCTCTTAACACTGATCCATGCAATGGTGTTGTGTCAATTATTGCAATTCACTGTGGATTGGTCTTCCAAATAATATACAAACAAAAGTTCAGTCTGTGTTGAACAAGGCAGTACGGCTTATCTTTGGTCTTCCCCCAAGAACCTCCAATGCACCGTTCCTAATTGTGCTGCACTGGTTACAAGTAAAGGCTAGAACTGAATGTAAACTGTGTCTTATTACATTCAAAGCTCTTCAGTCTGGTGAACCAAAGTATCTTACTGAATTGTTAAAACTCCCATCAGCACGCTCAGGTGTGATGTTACATAGTGAAAATGATTCCTTGCATCTTGACAAGCCTGGAGTCATTCACCAGTCATCTTTCTCCGATAGTTCCATTGTGTATAAAGCCCCTAGATTATGTAATAGATTGCCACTATCCATGAGACAACTCTCTTCTGTTGAATCCTTTAAGAGACAGCTGAAAGCCTTTCTTTTTTCAAAATGCTACAACCTGGAGAGAGGTACTATGACAGACAATAACAGGGTTTAATTATTACCACTTTCATATTTCATTTTAACTGGTGAGATTTGTATTGTATGAGAGAGATGTCACAATGCTTGTCCATCCATCATCCAATTCTAAATTGCCCCATGAGGAAAATAGGAGCCCGGGGCTAGGCAAGCTGGTCCTGATATTTAAGATGAGTGACCAGCCTCACTCATCCCTGAGTGTCATTATGTGAGCAATAAACCCCAACCACCCCTTGGATATAAACCTACATAGGCTCAATCCGATTGGAGCACCTTAACCCTTTCATTCACGGGGGCCCAATGAAGAATCCAACCACTCACATTCTTTCGATGCAGGATTCGTCCAAATGTAAACCAACCACTCGCACTCTTTTGACTCAGGATTCGTCCAAGTGAAATCAACCGCTCACACTCTTCCGACATAGGTTGAGTCCAACCATATACCGGTAATTTGCTGTATTTTTTCCACAACAAATTGTTGTTTGATATATATTGTATACATATATACAATATTCACACACTATTTTTTTAACAACAACAAATTGTTGTGAAAAAAATACAGTGGGTGAGTACTGTATATGAGTGTATGTCAGTGAGTAAACGAATACATTACTGAACGATAAAGTATGGTGTTTTATATCCTTTATTTATTTTTTTTTTCATTCATTAGGAAGATCATTTATTCATTTTTAACATGTATCAGTTTCATAACAATACAGATAAAAATTAGGGCAGGCGAATGAAATGATTGTAATCATTTTTCGATGTCGCACAAATCACTGAGTGAGGAATGTGGGAAGCGTGAGGTCTGGGCAAGCGAGGATGAAATGACAGGAAACAGTTCACTCAGAGCGGCCAGGCGTGATGAACAACTTGTTATTCCATATGGCATAAAAAATTTTCTAGTATAGCTAGAGGTGTCATTTTTTAATGAAATGGATAGCAGATAAATGCTGTATAATATTCTATAATCATTGCCGAAATGTTTATATGTCTGTGAGTAAATGAGCACTGAATAAATGTGAATGATACAATATGGTAATTCCCTTTCTTTTAAGATTTTTTCATTTATTAGGAAGATCACTCATTAATTTATAACATAAACCAGTTTCAAAACAATACATTTATAAAAAGGGCGGGGGAATTGAAATGATTGAAATCAGTTTCTGATACCGCACGAATCGCTGAGTGAGGAGTGTGGGGAGCATGAGGTCTGGGGTGACGAAACTCACTTAATACTTCGAAGTGGTTGGACGCTGGTGGCGTCGAAAGAGTGCGAGAGGGTTAATTACCTACTAAACCACCAGACGCCATAATTTGGTTATATAGTTACCACTCAGCACAGTAAATGGTTTCCTGGTGTTACATCAGGAAACCATTTGGCTTGTCACTCAGTGTAGAGTTACCCACATACTGAAGGAAGAGGAAAGAATGATGGAAAGACAGATAGACAAGGAGGGAAGGAAGAAAGGAAAGGGCAGGCACCAAAGAGCAGCATTACATCGAGTGAGTGGATGGTGAGTGTCCCCGCTGGTAGTTGTAAAAATCATGTGTGTGTTGAGTGCCAGTGCATTCCTTATGGAAGAACTGGTGCTTCTGAGAAACAACAGACCAGATTATTATTATCATTATTTTTTTTTTAATGGTGTAGTTATTATGGAAAAAGAATAATCACCGATAAAAATGTATGCACATTTAAGTTAAAATTAATAATTCTTTGTATTAGTGGTGGGTTAGTGCCCCACCCTGTAAAAAGAACTACCTAAAAAAGCGAATAAAGCGCCTCGGACCTGGATGGACCATACGTTGACGACTAAGGAACGGACAAAGGACATTCTTAGGGTGGGAACATGGAATGTGAGAGGATTGAAAGATGAAGTGAAAGAGAGAGAGATTGTTCAAGTGCTTGAGGATGCAAAAGTGGATATATGTGGATTGACTGAAACTAAATGGTAAGGTGAAAGGGTGAGAAAAAGGGAATATGGTTTAGGTATATGTGCGGGAGTCAATGAGAATGAGAGGGCAAGAGAGGGAGTATGTCTGATGATAAGCAAGAAGTGGAAGGAGAATATAAGACAGTATGGAACAGTGGGTGCAAGGATTGTATGGGTGAGGATGAAAGTAGATATACAAGCGTGGGCGATTGTGTGTGTATGCCCCGACAGAGGATCGAGTGGCAAGAGTGAAAGATGAGTTTTGGGCGAGAGTAGAAGCATGTATGGACAAGTTTGAGAGGAGCGAGAGAGTGCTGTTGATTGGAGACATGAATGGCAAAGTTGGGAATGTATGAGTGGATGGAGTGGTTGGTCAGTGGGGTGTGCCAGCTGAAGTAGATGGGAATGGTAGTGCTTTGGTGGACATCTGTGCTTGCAAGGGGTTGGCAATAGCCAACACCTACTTTCGTCATAAGATGATCCACCGGTATACATGGAGAGTAATGAGGAGGATGGATGGTGAACTTGTTGAACGAAAGGCAATGATAGACTACGTGTGTGTGGATGTGCAAATGAGAAGACAAGTGTTGGATGCAAGAGTGTGGAGAGGGTGGGGAAATGGAGTCTCGGACCATCACTTAGTGATGGCCAAGGTAGAGCTGCAAAGAAAGTGGTTGAGGAGACAAAAGGGAAGACAGGAGGAAGCAGCTCCTGTGAGAAGCGTGAAGAAATTGCAAGACAGTGAGAAAATAACAGAGTATAAGAGCATAGTGGAAGAAAGATTGGGAAGGTATGAGCTAGAGCAGATGGAAGGGGTGGAAGACGTATGTAAGATATTCATGGAAGAGATAGGCGCAGCGTGTGAGGCGGTTTGTGGAGTGAGGAGGAGATGCAAGGGTGTGCAAGGGACAGCATGGTGGAATGATGAGGTGAAACGAGCTGTGGAACAAAAGAAGAAGGCATATAGTGAATGGTTAGCGAGTAGAGGTAGGGGAGATGATGAGAGAGAGAAGAGAGAGGTGTATGTGAGCAGGAGAAGGGAGGTTAAGAGACTGGTGAAGAAGAGTAAGAAGAAAGTGGATGAAGAGTTTGGGAGGAATCTGAGTGTGAAATGGAGGGAGAGTAAGAAATTGTTTTGGAAGGAGGTAAGGAAAGTAAGGCAGTGTGAAAGGGGAAATAGTAGGGGAGTGAAAGATAGGAATAATTGATTGTTGGTGGAGAAGAGAGAGAAACTGAGGAGATGGAAGGAGCACTTTGAAGATTTGTTGAATGTAGAGAGTGAGAGCAGTGCAAGTAAAAGTGGTTGGGGAATGGCTGGGAGAATAAGAGATGAGAGGAGGGAGGAGGAGATCAGCAGGGCGGAAGTAGTGGAAGCGATGAAGAAGATTAAGTTGGGAAAGGCCCCAAGAATTGATGGAGTGTGTGGTGAAATGCTTAGGTATGGGGGTGAGATTGTTGTGGAGTGGATATGGAAGTTGTGTAGATTGGCTTGGGAAGAGGGAAGGGTTCCAGAGGACTGGAAATCAGGTATAATTGTTCCTTTATACAAAGGAATAGGAGAGAGAGAAGTATGTGGTAACCATAGGGGTATTTGCCTTCTTAGTGTGACTGGTAAAATATATGGTAGAATACTCATTGACAGGGTTAGGCATATGACAGAGGAGCTAGTTGGAGAAGAACAAGGGGGATTTAGGAAGGGAAAAGGGTGTGTAGATCAGATATTTGGTCTAAGATGTTTAGTGGAGAAGTATCTAGAGAAGGGAAGGAAAGTGTATGCTGCCTTCATGGACTTGGAGAAAGCTTATGACACTATAGATAGGCAAGGTATGTGGAAGGTATTAAGAATATATGGAGTGGAGGGGAAATTGTTGAGTGCTGTGAAGAGTATGTATGAGGGAGCTAGGGCTATGGTGCAAGTGGATGGCGAGCTGAGTGAGTTCTTTGATCTCAATGTGGGACTGAAACAGGGTTGTGTGATGCCTCCATGGCTGTTTAATATATACATGGATGGGGTTGTAAAGGAGGTGCAAGGTAGGGCAGTGGATGTGGGAGTGTCTCTAGTGAATGAGGGTGAGATTTGGAAGAGTCCGGTGTTGCTGTTTGCTGATGATACAGTATTGTTGAGTGAAGATGAATGGGAGTTGCAAGGTTTGGTGAATGAATCTGGGACAGTGTGTAGGAGGAGGAAGCTGAAAGTTAATGTAAACAAAAGTAAAGTTATGGTGTTTGAGAGGAATGAAGTCACAGAATGTAGTGAGGTTTGATGGTGAGGATATGGAGAATGAGAGTGCATTCAAGTACTTGGGTAGTGTGATGAGTAAGGATGGAACTTTGGGGGATGAAGTGCGTGAAAGGGTACAGCAGGGAAGGAAGGTTGTTGGTACACTGTAAGCAGTGATGAAGAATAGGGAGGTGAGTATGGAAGTTAAGAAGTCATTGCATGATAGTATTGTGATCCCTACCCTGACGTATGGAAGCGAGGCGTGGACCTTGGAAGAGGGAAGCAAGTCAAGGGTGAGAGCAGTGGAAATGAGTTACTTGAGAGGAGCATGTGGAGTGACATGGAAGGACAGGTTGACGAATGAAGAAGTGAAGGAACGTTGTGGGGTGGATGTGGATGTGGTTGAGAAGATTAGGAGAAATACACTGAGGTGGTTTGGACATGTGGAGAGAATGGAGAATGAAAGACTGACTAAGAGAGTGTATGTAGATGAGGTGGAGGGAGGGAGAGGGAGGGGTAGACTGAGGATGAGGTGGAGGGATGGAGTTGAGAGGTATATGAGGGAGGGGGGGTGAGTTGGGGGGAGGGTAGTCAAATGGTGGGTGACAGAGTGACTTGGAGGCATTTTGTCTGCGGCCACCCTTTGCGGGATTAGGGCGTCGGGCTATAGATAGATAGATAGATAGATTGTATTAGTGTTCCTCAAAAGCTTTTTCTTCTTAAAGGTGTGATAGTATTTTATTAGAAAGAAAACACCAATTGTAGCAGTATCTTACTCCCAGGCTTACCACATGATATGGTAAGGCCAGCACGAGAATAATACAGTAATCCCTCCAATATCCGACATAATAGAGCCATAGGCAGGTCCGGATAGTGGTCCTGTCCGGATATTGGGCCCCAGCTTATGGACTTGTACTTATCGACCCTAACTCTGAAAAACACCTATACAACTCCCTCTGGACATGTATTGCACCTATTTAAGACCCAAATCACACCAATAAGGGACATAAAAGACTGAAATAAATGCAAAAGAACCATAAAATGAGGTTTTAGAGGTGAGTTTATACAATATTAAACATTCTGGGTACTTACAAGTCCCTTGCTCCTGGACTGGTTTGAACCGCCAGTTTGCAGTCCACAGTTAATCCTCTGCACTCTAAATTCTAATTTCTTAACACTGCACAACACTGTAAATTCCTGTGTGTTCTAGTGGCAAGGTATTGCAGTTTATTCACTGTTTATTCACAAAAAACAAGCACCTGTGGCTTGCACTGTTATGAGTGTCTGCTCTCCATCGGAGTTAAGCTGTGACTGTTGATGTTGGTGGGGTAACAGAGTTGCCAGATCGCAACAGCCACATTACCAATCTCCTCAACTTTCATTGTCAAATATAACTTTTCATTACCAAATTCGTAAAGCTAGCATATATTCTTCACTAATTATATATACAAGTGGAAATACATGTAATCACTCTCCTTATAACTAACACCATGTTGATTATTTTCACACTATGTAGGGTAGCAGATTAATCAGAGAGAGCAAACAATCCACCATCTCCATCCTGTGTATCCTCATACATGTGAAAAATCCATTTGGTAATGCATTATTCTAATTCATTACCAAACGAATTTTTCATTACCAAATTGGCCCACACTTGGTAATGAAAAATACCAAATGGCAACCTGACAGGGGAGGGGGGAGGGGGAGGAAGGAAGGGGTGAAGGGACCATGGTGTAACAGCTGTTCGGCACCAGGCGGGAATTTCAAATTATGGGAGGGAAAAAAGTCAGATTTTTTTTCGAATTTTTTGCGGTTTTTGGCCCATTTTGGGAATATTGGATCCCAGGAGGATTATGTCCGGTTAGTGGGGATGTTCGGATATTGGGCGTTCGGATATTAGAGTGATTACTGTATTTGGTCACTGGAATTTACAAGGTGTTAATGAAAATGTCCCTCACAATATGTATATCAATACATTCATATTGTTAAAGCAACGGCATCCACAACATGATGAAGGTAACTAACTGCAATTAAACCTGACAACAGTTTACCATCCTGCTTTACCACCTTCACCCACAGCAAGTCGGTGGCCAATCGTGCCAGGGTGACCAACTGTTCCATCCCATGTCACCTAGACATACGATACCCTTCTATATTAAATCTAAATTTATTATACCATATTTGACTGACCTTTGTACCTGACATGTATGGGGCAAGTAGGATGTGTTTAGTTCGTGGCTGCTAATTGGCCACTTATGACATCATTGCAACAGACATCAAATGATCGATAATATTTATTTTTGAATACTGTACTTTCCTCTTGTGTTTCTGGGAATAAAACACTCAGCTGTTCATAAAAACATGAAGAATATATATATTCAATCTGCTTTTCTGTTAAACAAGACAACTGTCTGTATGCATTTACTGTTATAAATTAGAAGAGTGTTTGCCGTGACTAATAAAATGCTCACATCTTTATGTTGATGGCAACTCCCCCCCCCCCTCTCTCTCTCTCCTCTTTTATGCTATTTTTAATATATATATATATATATATATATTTTAATGGCACTCTATAGGCTACTGGTTGTCTCGCACAAGACGTTTACTTCCTCCCCCTCCCTCCCTCTAGCTAATACTTGTTGAAGGGCATGTGGCTACATCCATGAATTATAACCACTGACTGTATATAACTATATTTGCTAAAAAAGATATGTGGCAAGATCCACCACCTTTTTGGTTGTATATGGACTCTGTATACCTTTACAACAATAAATCTCTCTCTCTCTCTCTCTCTCTCTGAGAAGTGTTTGATAATACGGCTAGAAGATTAAGGAACTAATTAAAAGAAGAAATATCCCCAGGGTGTGGGAAACAAATGGAATGAGATTATCACTATAATACGGGAATGTCCATCTATCAATCTATTGCCAGATGCCTTAATCCCGTAAGGGGTGGCCACAAACAAATCGCCCCCACGTCGCCCTGTCCCCCGCCATTTCACTGCCCTGCTCCCAGCTCACACCTCCCTCTCTCATATACCTCTCCACTCCATTCCTCCATCTCATTTTTGGCCTCCCCTTCCCTCTACCCCCCTCCACCTCACTCACATACACTCTCCTCGCTAGTCTCTCGCTCTCCATCCTCTCAACGTAGCCAAACCACCTCAGTGTGTTTCTCCTAAACACTTATCATATCCACATCCACACTACAATGCTCGTTCACTTCCTCATTTGTCAGTCTGTCTCTCCATGTGACTCCACATGCTCCTCTCAAATAACTCATTTCCGCTGCTACCACTCTTGACTTCTGTCCCTCCAACAAGGCTGAAGCTTCACTTCCGTACATTAGAGCTGGTATCGCAATACTGTCATGCAGTAACTTTTTCACTTCCATGCTCACTTTCCTGTTTCTTGTCACTGCTTTCAAGAAACCAGCAACCTTTCTTCCCTGTTGTACCCTTTCATGCACTTCACCCTCTAAACTTCCATCCTTACTCATCACACTACCCAAGTACTTAAATGAACTCACATTTTCCATTTCCTCATCATCCAACCTCACTGTACATTCACGAACTTCATTTCTCTCAAAGACCATAACTTTACTCTTCCCTACATTCACCTTTTGATTCTGTTTCTTACACACACTCCCAAACTCATCCACCAAGCCTTGTAGCTCCCCTTTGTCTTCACTTAACAACACAGTACCACCTGCAAACAACAGTACAGGGAGTTTCCTAACACTGCCCTCTCTCATTAGGACCGCTCCAACATCCACTGCCCTACTTTGTATCTCTTTTATAATCCCATCCATAAACAGGCTGAACAACCATGGAGAGGACACATCCCTGTTTTAATCCAACCTTCAAATAAAAAACTCACTCAGTTCACTATCCACATGTACAGCAGCCTTAGCACCCTCATACATACTCTTCACGGCATTCAGCAACTTCCCATTTACTCCATATATAAATACTTTCCAGAATCCTTGTCTATCCACCTTCTTATATGCTTTCTCCAAATCCATGAAGGCCGCATACAACTTCTTTTCCTTCTCTAGAAATTCTTCCATTAAAGACCTAAGAATGAATATCTGATCTACACCTCTTCCCTTCCTAAAACCTCCCTGTTCTTCTCCAACTAATTCCTCTGTTATTTCCCTAGTTCTGTCATTAAGTATCCTACATGACTGTCCAGTCCTCTGTGTATGAGGCATTGCACGTGTTTGTTGTATCTGCATGACCATAAATATTTTCTAACTGGTGTGCATGTTTGTTGTATGTGCATTGATCATAAAGCTGAAAAACATCAAGGAGCAAATGCTTTCATTATCAGTTGCTTTTCGCACAATGAAAAAACACCGTAGCAACTGCAGTTTCATAGCATCTTATAATATTAGTCACACACCACTCACACTTCAGCACCCTTCTCCTACATTCCACACTGGTGACCTTTCTCATGCTTACTCTTCTTATCACCTTCCACCACTGCCTTGTCTTTAAACCCTGATTCACAGTCTCTCATCACTACTCTTGCTATAAATCCAAGACAGTTTACATAAACATAAATAATTATATAAAAGCTATCATGGTTTACTCCATGGTGGCGGTACGGTCAAAGACGAGTGAGAATGGCCATGTGCAGTTTGCCACAAGGGCATGGGAAGTAATTCCATCTTGTGCGGTGTTTGTGATAAATGGGTGCATAAGAGATGTAGTGGTATCAGAGGTAGACTGCGAGATAATGCTGATTTTATGTGTAAGGCGTGTCGGGGTGAGCAGGTGGAGATTGCCAGACGTGAAAGAATTGAACTTGCTGGTGAATCTCTTGAGTGTGTGGAAGAGTTTTGTTATTTGGCAGACATGTTGTGTGCTGGAAGTGGGGCTGGAGCTAGCTCTGTGGCTAGGGTGAGAAGTGGTTGGAAGAAGTTCAGGGAGCTCTTGCCTCTCCTGACATTAAAAGGACTCTCCCTACGGGCTAAGGAGTGTACGGTAATGCTGTATGGTAGTGAGACCTGGGCAGTGAAGGAGGAAGATATTCGCCGGCTCAGACGTACAGAAATGACAATGATTAGGTGGATGTGCAGTGCATCCCTGCATCCAAGGCCTGGAGGGGCTGGGTTTACAATGGAAGAGTTGAGAGGTAGGATGGGACTGGAGTGTATTGGTGTTGTGATGAGGAGAGGTAGAGTGAGATGGTTTGGACATGTGGAGAGGATGGGGGATGATAATTGGGTGAGGAAGGTGAGAAGTGTTAATATTGAGGGTGGGGTTATGAGGGGCAGACCGAGAAAGACATGGGACTAGGTCATTAACTGTGACCTCAGGGTTAAGGGACTGAACAGGGAGGCTGCAATGGATTGTGCAGCATGGAGAGCCGCCATTAGGTGACCAAGGTCGACACATGCAAGCATGTTGGAGCCTTTAAAAACAAAACATGGTTTATTCCATGTCTCATTAAGCAAGGATGATGGCCATTTATATTTTGTGTTGTAAAGAACACCTCAGTGTGTTCAACATACTAAATATCAGGGACGGTAAATATCACAGTCATTTTTTTTTTTTTTTTTTTTTTTTTTAATAACAGAACGGAGGAAGGAAAAACAAATGGAGAAAAAAAAATAATCCATACACCAGATTACTGGTGTCCTCTGTTCATAAAATATCTGTAACAGTTAGACTTGAAGAGTTGTAGGTTGAAATTTGGAGGAAAACAACTCTGGGGAAGCGAGTTCCAGAGAGATGCAGTTCGGGGAATGAAAGAATTCTGATAGGCAGAAGTTCTGCAATATGGTTGAGTGACATTCCAGTCATGAGCGCTACCAGATGCCCGTGTAGCACGAGGGAAGGCATGGAGAGGTGGCACCATGGACGCAACTTCGTCTGAGCATTTGCCAAAAAAAATCTGTAAAATAATGCAAGGGAGGCAACATTCCTTCTTACTTGCAGGGGAGGTAGTTTATATGTAATGGCAGGGTTGTTAATGATTCTAACAGCTTTATTCTGAATTTTGTCTAGTTGCCTTAATGCAACCTCTCCACAACCATTCCACAAGGGTGAGCAATATTCAAGCTGAGAGCGCACATGACTCTTATAAATTATAGCTAACTGCTCATCGGCGAAGAAGTTACGGACTCTGTACAATAATCCAAGTTTCTTTGAGGCGGTTTTAGCAAGTGATCTGACATGAGAGGTCCAGCTGAGGGCACTGTTAAGTGAGACACCAAGAACTTCAATACTTTTGGAGATGGGAATATTAGTAGCACTGAAGGTAATGTACGAGTCTGGCAATATCTGTCTATTGGTAAACTGTATATATTTAGTTTTACTAGCATTAAAAGAGACAAGGTTGTTTTGTCCCCATTCACTGATTGTAGATAGATCTTCATTTATGGAGATGGCTGTATTGAGTTGAGAGGTAGAGATATTAGACTTTGTAAATGGATGTCTGAGTGTGAATGAACTATGTAGTGTTGAGTCATCTGCATATGAGTGAATGGGATTGTGAGTGACAGATAAGAGATCATTAATATGAACCAGAAATAGCGTTGGCGCCAGAACTGATCCCTGCGGCACGCCGGCGTTAATTGAGTGGAAATTCGAATATACATCATCTACTTTTACTCTTATTTTCCTGTCACTAAGATAAGAAGAAATCAAAGGAACAAAAGACGTTAGTCCATAGCAAGGGAGTTTGGACAGCAGGGAACGGTGCCATACTCTGTCGAAAGCTTTAGAGATATCAAGAGCTACTGCATGAGTTTCTCCAAAAAGATCTATTGATTGATGGATGGTATGAGTTAAGAGATTGAGTATGTCAATGGTGGATCTTTCGTGGCGAAAACCGTATTGTCTATCATTAATTAAGTTGTTGGATTCAAGATGTTTAACAATATGCTTATTAATTAAAGTTTCAAATACCTTACCAAGAGAAGATGTGATAGCTATTGGTCTGTAATTGGAGGGGTCAGACGAACTTCCTTTCTTCGGAACTGGGTGGATATTGGCTTCTTTCCATGAATTTGGGAATAAAGAAGTACGTATGCATAGTCTGAATAATTTAGCTAGGACAGAGGCAAGTTCAGGGGAACACTTTTTCAAAACAATTGGCGGAATTCCATCTGGACCTGGAGCTTTGTTGGTAGGTAAATTGTCTAGGATGGATTTTACAAATCTTGTCTGTATTTTAAGTGGGGCAATTTCGGGAGAATCAAGTTCCAGTACTGAGACATTCTGGCTGGTATCATCTATGGTAGAGTTTCTTGCAAAGGTACTAGCAAAGATATCTGCTTTCCCACGTGGGTCATTTGTAATATTGCCATCTGAAGATTTTAGTGGGGGAATGGAAGATGACTTGTTAAAGTTATTATTGAAAGAATTAAGAGTTGACCAGAATATTCTATTGTCATTAGGGTTGTTAAGTAGTTTTGATGCTTGCTTTTGAAGAAAGTTTGATTTAGATAGATTTAATACAGCTTTTGCATGATTTCTAGCAATTTTAAATTGGGAGAGTGATTCAGGTGTTTTTGATTTTAAGTAAGAGTTATATGCTAATGACTTTTGGGCTGTTGCTCTGGCACAATTGCCATCAAACCATTTTGGAGAGTTTGATCTTTTAGTGAATTGTTGACTTGGTATGAATAAATCCATACCAGCTAGTATTAAGTCACAAATGTGGGACTGGGTAGAATTGGGATCACTAGAGAAGAAAAACTGCCATGGAACATCAGCAAGATAATTTCTAAATCCATCCCAGTCTGCCCTGTCAAAGTGCCATCGGGTCACCCTGACAGGTTCGGAATGGGGAGGTGTAGGAGGGTTAACTAATGAGGCTTTGATGAGATTGTGGTCAGAGGATCCAAGTGGTGACAGTACCTCTATCCTGTATTGATCTGGATTATTTGTCAAGAATAAATCCAAGAGATGGGCATTATGGTCAGGGTTATCAGGTATTCTGGTTGGTTGCTTTACCAACTGGGTGAGATTAAACGATTCCGCAAATAGCTCGCATTCTAGACCAGCGTCGTCAGTCCGGGCAGAATGCAATAGCCATTCAACATTGTGTATGTTAAAATCACCCAAAATGGTAATTTCATTGCCAAGGGCAAGGTCAAGGTTACTCAACTGAGTGGATATGGAATCAAATACACTGGGTTCCGAAGAAGCATTGGGGGAACGATAAACTACACAGATATATTTGGTAATGTTTTGGCAATTTAATTTATATAATGAGTAATCATTAATCATTAATCACTTTCCGTGAATATCATCACATACAACTCCATGTAATATTTTTACTATCACAAGGAGGAAGGAGGAAGGAGGAGGGGGACATCAAGGATCAAAAGGAAGATGGGGTGGAGAGGTTTATGAGAAAGATGAGTGTAAGCTGGTGAGAAAGCAGTCTGATGAAGGACTGTGTGACCTGGTGGTGATGTGTCTGTAGTCACCCCTTCTATGGTTAAGGTATCTGATTATAAACAGACCATGCCTTGGAAATTTTATCCCATTCACTGCAACACACCTCACCTCAAAAGCTCTTCTTCCTAACCAACTCTCATATTAAACTTCAATTTCCACAATCAGCCATGTTTATATTTATAGGCCTTCAGCCTCAACTCTTAAAGCGCCAGCTCGAAATGAAATCACAGCATAGCAATCCTACAAGAAGACCTCTATTCGCCTCATGCTATGTGACGGACTTTTCTGTCAACAAGTCATAATAAATTTAGCATCTAGTGGTTACTATGGCTACAAGATGCTTTAAATATATATTTTCTTTTTTTAATGCATGGAAGAAGGAATCACAGTCTACAAGCCCGTAAGACAGCCCCCCCCCACCCCCCCGCCAAATTCAAGATATGTTCATTTTGAGATGCCTGGATAAATTGACTAAAAATCTGGATATCATAGGCAGAAGGAAATACAAACAGAGGAAGATTTCCAGAACTGACCTGCTGCATACATGAAGGACTGGAAGTATTGGTTAACATTACAGTAAAGCCCCAAATTTAGCAACACCTTCGTTCACTGTTTCATTGTTAGTGGTGGCCTGCGAATATTCCCAAACACCAGGGTTTTGCGCAAAAACCCCTCCGTTCGCAGGAAGAAAATGTAAGCAAACCGTGCGCACTGAAGGCAATCATCATTTGTTCGCCGCCACTGCCACAGAAGAGATGCAGCACAAGATGGATTTGTTGCATGGAGAGGCAGAGGCAGCAGAGGAGGAGAAGAGTAGAAATGCCAGAGATGGCGAGGAGCAGTAGCCTTACCACCTGCCTCGGAAATTACATCCCCATCCCTTCCATTACGCACCTCACTCCAGTCTTCCAAGTGGGTTTCTTTGCCTGGTATGTAATTAGTATTAATACTAGTTTCTTTTCAGATGTCATCAGTAAATTCTACGTTACATAAATGGGTTTTACAAGGGGTTGGCATGGTACCTGGAACCAATTAGCCTATTTCCCATAGCATCAATGCCCCTACTTTAGTAGTTTCGTGGTTCGCGGTACTTTTCAGGGAACCAATTAGGTGCAAAACTTGGGGCTTTACTGTAGACAGATGAAGAGAGAGGGGCAAGAGCTTGTTGCCAGACAGGTACCGTACAACTACTGTAATGGAGGAGGGATGCATGCAGTTCAAAAGAACAGTGACCACTGACGTAGTGATGAAAGAGAGAGAGACAGAGAGACAGAGAGAGAGAGAGAGAGAGAGAGAGAGAGATGCAACAGTACAGCAAAGAGACAGAGGTTGAAGGGAGCCAATATGAGGAGAGTTCATGACACAAAAATCCTCTGACTCCACCCTGGTCAAAGCAGCTTTATGTGGGATGCCCTCCCACATAAGTTGTACTTGATTTTTTTCTAAGCTTTAAAAGAATAATTCCCAACATTAAGGTCCCTAATCTTAACATAAACCCCTTCGTCAATCTACTTACGACAATTTCAATGGTTCCCCTGGAAATCTTGGTGGGGATCTGCAGTGCCTGGAAGAAACTTGTCTTCTCAGGGCCAAGTCCAGTATTCTGGGCTGGGATGGTGACAGGGCAAGGAGCAAAAGCTCCAGCACGGGCAGGAGCCTTCTTCTTATTGGCCAGCAGCTTGTCACGAACTTCCGTGAGGTCATCATTGGTGAACACAAATCCTACATTGTTCACGATGTGTGGAAGCAATCTGCAAGAAAGTTTGTTCTCTTATTCTCATAAACCCACGCCAAAAAGTATCAGAACACCTAGGTATGATGTAGGTGAAAATGAGCAGAACAAACCTTCTCAGAATAATTTTGACATGTTGCACTCTGAAGCCATAACACTTGTGATGCAGAATGCATCATTACTGACAAACATAGCACAAAAAATTGTTTTCAGATTCTTCAGTCATATACAGTATTTCAAAAGGCATGGCATTTACAACATTCAGATGCATTTCTGAGAGTCTCCACTGACTTAAATGCCCTGGTTTTATATACACTGCTCACTCCATGCTTCCAAAGTGGATGTACAGTACTTATTTATAGCAGAAAAAAATTAAATCTTAAACAACAGCAGCACCTTTCAACTTCATGCTACTTAAGATCCTTCAGGTTTTTCTCCTCCATGCATTACTAACTGACCTCAACTACTTCAGCCCTGACACATTTTCCTCTGACTCTGGCTAATGTCTGATGATTACACTCTGCTTGGGTTAAGATTTCCCTGGGAAGCAGGGGATTAGAAACAATCTCAATAACCCCTTCAACCTGGCCACGGCTTCCAATTTTACCTTGGCTAATTACACTCTGCTTGGGTTAAGATTTCCCTGGGAAGCAGGGGATTAGAAACAATCTCAATAACCCCTTCAACCTGGCCACGGCTTCCAATTTTACCTTGGCTAACGTACAACACTTTTATTTAGCGAAGGTGAAAGCTTCCCCAGACTGCAATGGCTAACATTACTTACCAGCAAACTTCAAACATCAATATATCAACTGTTAATCCGTGCGCCACTAGCTATTTTATGTCTCAGAAATAAACTCTATGTAGCCTAGTACAAATGTTCCTTTAAAGAAGCGATGACCCAATTCCCTGTACCTTTCGCTCACACAGTGGTATCTGGCAACTGCCACGTCCAAGTTTTATTTCCTATACTGCACACCAGAAAGAGCAGTCTTTAGGTACATACCACCAAAAAGCAATGTATCACTGCTTGTACTGTGTACCGGTATATCTCGCATTTTGGAAGAAACCACAATATACTACAATCACTGCTCGTTTTACGTTGATTTGGTATACGATAATTCGCTACAACGATAACAGAAAAGTTCCACCCCAAAATCCGATTTCCGATGAATTTCCCGCTATAACGATATCACCCTCGGAAAATTTTGTATGAAGCGCCAGGCACATGCAAGGTAACAGTTGCTTGTCTCAGCCAAGAAGACGACCCCAGCGTGCAGAGCATTGTTTTGGTTCAGTTGCGGTCCCGCCATCCCTTCAAAGCCCTGTCTTTTCTACTCATTCACGTGTGCCCCCTCCCAGCTATCGTCACCTCTCAGCCATGCATCGTGGTACAGTAGGCCTATACAATGTGTAGCACCAGGCCAACGTTATGCAAGTGTGATTGTTGTGTTGTTGCAATGACTTACTGTACGTGAGTAAACCCGCCTGTATTGGTGTAATAGTGTTTGTTTTGGTCTTGGAGACGACTTGGGAGACGACTTGGACAAATACAGGAAGTGATTAAGGTGAGTTGTCATTTTTATTTCAGTCTTGGGTAGGTGACTTTGGGATGCTGAGCTGACGTAACCCCCTTTTGTAACGTGTTTCAATCTAACGATTTACGATAAAATCGGTATACGATAAGGTACGACCTGGCGTAACCCCATCGTAAAACGAGTAGTGACTGTATAGTTGAGGCTTAGCCGTACGAAAGAATGTGAAACACACAGCTTATCGCTCAATGGTTTCAGGGTTAAAATGCAGAGAAACTCTCATAATACTTACTTTTACATCCTAAATCAACAATACTGAAGGAAAAATGTCCCATAAAATAGAACCCGCAGATAATGGTAATGTCAAAATCACTAATGCCATCAAATCAGAAAAATAACCAACTAAAAATATATTATTATCCACACTTCTCTATGCGCTGTAATCAAGATGGATCTTCAACATGAAACTAAAGCCTGTCGGTGTAAGCAGATTATTGCTCTTTATTTAGCAAATATTCCACTATGACAGATATACCAGCAGCGTAACATCAAGAAGACAGTTAACGGATAGGTAAGTGTTATAAAGAGGTGGAACATGTAAAATTTGCCAAATGGAGCCCCTTGTAGCACAAGACCAAGACAGACAAATTATTGCATGTGGCCAAGAACAACCCCTCACCACCTGACTTGCTACCAAGAAGCAAATTAATCTGCCAGCATTCAGTGAAGTTAGTGAAACTAGTGCAATAGACAAGTTGTCGGTTCTGGGTAAACATGGCCAGTGCACTCTGCCATGTACTTAAAAACTTACGGTATATGTATCTTTTAATTTAATTTATCATTTGCACTGAACAAGACGTGATAACTTTAATTCTTTGCAGCTGGAGGGAAGGAGCCGCCATGTTGGCGATGACATCAGCATTCACACTGCAGACGACGCTCCAATCCATCACACAATACTTTACCAGTAACAGAGATGATAGTTGTACCTACATGGCCACCGCAGATCCAAACTACCCCCTTCAGGTATGTTGTAAAGGAATATTTTTCATGGTGTAAATGGGTGGTACCTGTTAGGTAAATAAACTGTGGTGAAATCGACCAGAAGCAGCTTACAGCTACACCATTCCCGAGCGGTGATCGTACCTCATGAGGTGGGAAGTGTTAAATGTATGCCGTACAGTATCAGTTGTATGAGTTTATGATGGTATTATGCTCATCTTTAATATTTGACCTCTTCATTATTAGTTTTCTGAAGAAAAAAAAAAACAGTTTCAGTGACTCAACTACAGTACTTCAGGGGAGTGTGACGAAATACCGAATCGGCGGTCATTTACCGAATCAACACTGAATTGGCACTTTTTAACTGGTAAGTGGTATAGATTTTATCACCATAGAGGTTCATACTCACTTAATTATTTGAAATCTGGTCAAATTTTTGTATTTAATTTTACCTTTTAAAAAATCCGGAGTCACAGCGAAAACGGGCTAAAATTAGCGTTAGTGTTTCTCCTTCAGCTGAACAGCTTGCCTTGGCAGACTTCTGCTTTGTATAATTATTAATTTAACATACAAATGCACTTATTTGCACTTTAAATCAGTATCTGTGCAAAACAGAAGACTGTCAAGGCATGTTGGCGATCTAAAGTAGAAATACCAGCTAACCTTAGCACGTTTTCGCTCTACTCCTAATATTCTATTAATAATTAAATAAAGCATAGTTTTTTTTACTGAATTTCAGATAATTAGGTGTGTATGAACATACTGTATATGGTGAAGAATATAATATTTTCACAACAGTAAAGACTGCATTCCAGCACTGGGAACTTCCGACGAGCAGCCAGCCACCACTGTTTTCGTTTATTGTTATTGGCTAGTACACAGAGGAATAATTTCCCTACTGTGCTTTTGTCAGTGCACTTACACATTGGAACGAAACATTAGCAATTATTTCTCTTGTCGCTGGACATTCTTAGAGGTAAAAAATAAGCACAGTGTATCCTGGCTAAACATTAACAAAGCAGACTATGCTGCCTCAGTGTGAGTAGTGACGTCACGACCAATCACAGGCCGTTTCAGTGTCACGTGATTTTTCGGCTACTTTATCTATCATTTTTTCATGTCTCTGCACATTTTTAACCGGAAACTCGTCTATTATCAGGGGAAAATTGGCCATTTCTATTCACACAATGAGATTCCAACATGTTATAAAATATGTAGGGCAGCATCATGAAAGAACTAGAGAGGGAGAGGATGATAGTCAAAAGCATGAGTGCGACAATGAAGAGAATTAAAGACAAAAAAGGTTATGTTAAAACAAAAAGGGGGGGAGGGGAAGGACAGTGACAAAGGCCAAGACACATCCACTCCCACCCACAGCGTTGTAATGACTGTCTCATGGAAGGCCTGGCGTGCAGTGCTGCCAAAGGAAAAATAATAGAAATCAGCTAAATTAGTCTCAAAAGCGGTAAAAATCTGCCAGACGGAGGGAAATTAACAAAAAAGACAGACAAGACCTTAAGAAAAATGCCAAGTAAATAATTTAAATTTTTACCAGTGAAACTGCTTTTAAAATATCTAAATTTAGCAAGAAAATCACTTCATCGGTAACACTACAGGCATGAGTTGCGAAAACGTGCCAGATGTCACTTTTTAATTACCGATTGATCTTATTTATAAAAAAAAAAGGGGGGGGGGTAAACTTGACCAATACTTTCGTGAGATTAGCTCTTTTTACACCATAAATAATGTTTGCAGGGCAGGCACAGATTGTTTCCATCTCCTAAGTGAACGTTGCAAGACCCACGGAGTTTTGTCCGAAACTTAAAGAAAGCGAGTCATCACTTCTTTGGCCGATCATACCTAGCATAACTTCATTTTTCCCTCTAAAAGTCAAGATATGAAGCCTGAGTGACTGCGACATTCATGCTGTGATTAGCTACCATGATTTAATAAAAATGGATTATATCCACTTCTCACTACACAATTTTCCAACTGAAAAACTACTAAACTTACTTCTCAAGATTGGGGTTGGTCTCAAGGTGTCCCCTGATGGCCTTCCGCATCATGGTGTTCTTGCCCATGAGAACCACTGCACAACCCCTCAGGGCCATTCGGATCTCCTGCATCTGCTTTGACCCAACATTGTCAGCCCCTACAATGAAGCAGCGGCTGTACTCATCAAACAGCTGAGTGATCTTGGTGAAGTAATTAGCCTTCCACGTTGGCTTGTCCACCCTAACCATCTTGAGTACGTGGATTAAGGCACCGACAGGCGGACTTAGGGACTGCTGGGAAAAACACTGCTATTAAATACTGAACATAACACCATGTGATGCTTACTAATAAAACAACCAACACTCCAAAATACAGTACATGTATGGGACACTTACTGGTAAAAACCATAAATAATGTATGAACTGAGTAACTGATTTGCAACGTTTCTGTAAAATTTTAGAAAACGGTGACAGACCTGGGTCTAAGACACTCAGAAAATGAAACAGATTATAGTACAGTACTGGTAATGTTTTCTGGTTACCAAAGATAATTATAAGGAGGTCCCGAAGATACAAGCAGGTAGGTTCCATTTGGCACAGTCGTATAATGAATTCTCGTATAATGAGATGTAACTAATGGTGAAATATTAGTTGGGTTCAAGGACTCCATCAAAGGCAAGTTTTCAAGCTAAAATATACGATACCAAAAGCAACAAACATATCTATATTACTGAACTATTGAGAAAACAACCTGAATGAGCAAATAGTAGGTAAATAACATGACTGCACATTAATTAAACATATAAAACATGCATATCACTCATCTATGGGTGGTAATGTTGTGTTGGAGATGGGAAGATGGCGGTCGCCAGCTGAGCAGCCATGCCAGATTCCCAAACCAGTATTATCGTACCCGGCACGTTAAAATTATCGTTTTTTGATCAAAATGAACACACTCATAAACAAAGGCATTTCTTCAAATAAATTGGTAATTACCGTGAAATTAATATATTTACCGGTATATGCAGAGTGATTATTTATTGTTATTGAATTTGTTTAACTGTTAAGTACCTACTAGGTTATAACACTGGTTATCTCAAGTTACTAAATCCTACTGCTGTACTAGTCTTATGGAAGCCTTGTTAATTTTGCAATCCCTGATTCATTTTTCAGATTATGAAATTATGAAAGTTATCACATTATCACATGCATGCTATAGCATATCACAAAGCGTGCCAAATTATTGGATTTTGCAATAATTATCACATGTCTGGCAACGCTGCAGCTGAGCAGTCCCGCTATTTTTATCCGAGGTTTAAGAGGAAACGGCGGTGACTGCGTTTGCTGGGACGACTGAGTTAGAATCCTGCCCCCTCGCCCCAGACTGAATGTCATTTCATTGGATTTCTGAGATCGTATAATGAGATCGTATAACGAAAATACAGTAATCACTCCAATATCCGACGTAATAGAGCCATAGGTAGGTCCGGATATTGGGCCCCAGCTTATGGACTTGTACTTATGGACCCTAACTCAGAGAAACACCTATACAACTCCCTCTGGACATGCATAGCACCTATTTAAGACCCAAATCACACCAATAAGGCACGTAAATGACTGAAATAAATGCAAAAGAAACATAAAATGAGGGTTTAGAAGTATGTTCATACATTAATAAACATTCTGGTACTTATGGACCCTAACCTACCCTAACTCAGAAAAACACATTCCTACTGCACATGCATAGCTACTAACACCCTATTCACACCAATAATGGACATTAAAGAGTGAAATGAGGTAAGTATAGTATGGAAAAAAGTACAGTATGAAACATTCTGGCTACTTACAGCAAGTCCCTGGCCACCTCGAAAAATAACTGCCTCCTCTCGGACTCTGACAGTAAGAACGATTTCCTGAAGCACTTGCAGTACACTGTTCCTGAAGTCTTGCACTGAACTTAGTCAATAACACACAGAAGTCCGTTCTCTTCACAGTGTGCACTCGTCTAAATAATGCTCCATTATAACTTACTAAGTGTTGCACTTTAACTTTCCCCATTCATATAATTTTCCAAAGCCAAAACAAACAAGTCTATTTACGTTAAATTTTTTTTCTATTGAGTCTTTTCTCTCACAACTTTAAATTCTTAACACACTGTTTTTTTCACTGCACAACACTCTAAATTCCCGTGTGGTCTAGTGGAGAAGTTCTTGCTGTTTATTCACTGTCAGAGTCCGAGAGTATCACTGGCACGCGACCTAGGGGTGCATCGCTGGGTCGTGGTGATGGCGTACCCATTGCAGAGGACTCTGAAGACAGCTGCAAACTCACGTCAAGCGGTGACTCCACCGTGGCTGATGTGCTGGGCTGTGGCTCGGAGCATGAGGGCCTGTCTTGGGGAGGCAACGGAGTGGAGCCAGGGCTGGGCACAGCGGGGGTCATGGGCCTGAAAAAACTGTCAATGGTTGATTGACGCAATGACCGACGATTCTGACGATTGATGATGCGCTGCCTGAAAGCACGCACTTCCTCCACGAGTCCCAAGGGCCCCATCTCCCTGTTGCAGTCCGGGTGTTCCAGGTAGTCTAGGACGAACTCTAGATGTTCCCGGAGTGCGCTCAGCTTGGGGATGGCTGGAGTAGTGTCCTGCTGAGAGGAATCCGCATCATCGTCGCCTTCAGTGTCGGAATCTTCAAGTTCAGTACTGACACCTGCAACCGAAGACGCGATCTCGATATCAGACAACGTCTGATACCCAGGATCGCCCTCGTCGTCATCCAACCACTCACGAACATCGTCCACATCTACATCGTCGCCGTGCATACGTAGCCGTCCACGGAAATCATTCACATCAAAGCCTAGAAAATCGTACTCCACATCCGTTCCGAGAAGCAGACGAGACCAACCATTTTCCAGAGTCTTCACAAGGACTTCCTTCCATGCACTAGCCCAGTTGTATAGCGCAGACGTGATGTTGTAGCGGCGAAGGTTTTCCAAAGTCCGCTTGCCTCGTGTGTCCCGTCCCTCCCTGTGCTCCTCCTCGTCCTCGAGAACAACCATCACCTCGTCCAGGAACTTCCGACGGTATATGCTCTTTGTTGCCACGATCTCTCCTTGGTCCATTGGTTGGATGAGAGCAGTCGTATTAGGTGGCAGAAACATACACCTCATACGGCCATTTTCAGCAACCAAGTCCTTGTCGCACAGGTGGGCAGGTGCATTGTCGAGGAGAAGGAGGGCCTTTACCTGGTCGCATGTGATTCCCAGTGTCTTCGTCTGGTAACGGATGACCTCCTTGACAAAGTGACGGTGAAACCAATCTTTGAAGATCACAGCTGTGAACCATGCCTTCAAAGAATGGTACCAGACGACAGGAAGGACATCCATCACCCCACGAACGCACCGAGGCTGCTTTGCGCGGCCAACAACAATGGGCTTAAACCGGTGCATGCCGTTAGCACTGGCACAACACAAAGCAGATATCTGTTCCTTGGAAAGCTTGCGGCCAGGTACACGCTTCTCCGTCTCCTCGGCTAGAGTGTTCATTGGCAGTGAGCGATAGAATAGGCCAATTTCGTCAGCATTGTAGTCTTGACCGAGAGTTAGGCCCTCCCTGTCGATCAAGCCCTTCACCTTGTGCCGAAACTCGTCAACTCCATCCTCGTTAGAGTCCAATGCTTCGCCATGTGCTTTGCGGTTGGTAAGGCCATGCCGCAACTTGAACGCAAAGAGCCAACCCTCGGATGCCTTGAAGTCTAGGGCGTCGTGAAGCCTGGCGAACTTCTCAGCAGCAGCCTTCAGCTCCGTTCCACGTACCATCACACCAGCAGCACGTTGTTGTCAATACCAAATCAACGTGGATCGGTCGATTTCAGCAAACTTGGGGGTAAACATAACCTTCCTTTCCACGTTGCGTTTGCTTCTCGACGAGAAGTCAGCCGTGTACTGCAAGAGTTTGTCTCGGGATCTCTTGATATCGAACAAAGAAGACCGGGCCAGGTTAAACTCGCGGAGAATGCGGGAAGAAGACCACCCCGCATCTAATTTCTCCAATATCTCCCGTTTCTTCTCCAGAGTCAACACCACTCTCTTCCTTTTCTCAGGTGGCAGAGCCATCATCACACACACTAAGAGGAGGCCCGAGAGCAGCAGGAGGCCCTGCAGCAGGTAAGGCACCACCACAAAAGCGATCACGTGGGCAGCCATTACGACGAGCATGCACTCACGGCGAGAGACAGGCGGAAAGTGGGGAGGATGCAGCGGCGCTCTATCAGACGTCGGAGGAATGACGCGCCACAACAATGCTCTCCCACGCTGCGCGCGGTAAGTTCAAATTATGGATGGGGAAAAATTTTTTTTTTTTTTTTTTTTTTGGGGGGGGGGTTGGGGGCAGGGGGGGGTATTGGATCCCAGGACGATTATGTCCGCGTAGTGGGGATGTTCGGTTATTGGGCGTCCGGATATTACAGTGATTACTGTACAGTAAAACCTCAATATAACGGACTTCAATAAACCAGAATTCACTTATATTGGACTTGAGGAGCTACTGGACTAAATTCCTATGTACATACTGGAAAAAGTCCGATAAAGCCAGAAGCAGCCTGGACTGCCTGACCACTTCAGCTATGTTTACCACAATAAGGCAAATACATGACATGTTTATCAATGTACAGTACAGTAATATTATATATATTATACCATTTGATTAATGTAGTGAAATTTTAAAAGAGTACAGTACCTCAATGGTAGTCAAAACAGTTTAAAAACCGTTCATGCGATCCAGATTAATGTCTGACTCGGAAAAAGTCCGGATTAGCAGGGGGAAGTCCGGATGTTGCATTTACTGGAATTTCACATTTTTCAGAATGGTTTGGTGCCCAATTAGTCCATTATAGTGAGGTCTTACTGTAGTCCCTAATTTACCCAGGTCGTATCATCGGTTTCTCGTATATCGAGTGGTCGTATAACGGGACCTACCTGTATGCACAGTTCAGGTATCTTTATTCCTGTCTATATTTCAAGAAACTGTGATGAAATGTGAAAACTTACTAGTACATTAAATGAACAAAAGTTTCAGTCGATATGACCGACAAGAAAGGGTTCCCATCACTTTACAATCTAGCCACCACTACGTTAGTTTATAAAGCAACCCTGCAGTCGTAATCCTATATACTAATCTACAATATCAAGCCCAGAACAATTAAAACTTAAATCACAGTCTCTTACTGAGCCTGACCTTGCAGTTGTTTTGTTAATGAGGCTCCAACAGAGTTGCATGTGTCAGCTTTGGCCACGTAATAGTGGCTCTCCATGCTACTCAGTCTCTGGCAGCCTCCCCATTCAGTCCCTTATCCCTGAAGTCACACACTATGGCCTTGTCCAAAGTCTTTTGATCTGCCTCTCCCAGTAATACCCTCATCATTCACACCTCTCACCCCAAACACCTAGCTGTCATCTTCCATCCTCTCCACATGCCCAAACCCTCTCAATCTACTCCTCCTTATCACAACGCTAATTTAGTAATCTCTCCACTATCCAATGTAATAGAGCCAAAGGCATGTCCGGAAAGTGGTCCTGTCCGGAAAGTGGGCCCCTGGCTCTTGGACTGGTACTTAAGGACCCTAACCCAGCCTAACTTTGAAAGCCACCTAAATAACTCCCTACCGGACATGCATAGCACATACTTACACCTATTTAAGACCCAATTTACACCAATAATGGACATAAAGCATGAAATAAATGAAAAGGAACCAAAGAATGAGGAATTAGAAGTGGCTGTACCTCAGCCAGGGTACTTACAGCACGTCTGTGACTGCCTTCTCTGACTTTGGCAGTTGTGAAAATGCTCTTGAAGCACGTACAGTAATCCAGTGTTGTGCTGCACTTACAGTAATTCTTTGCACTATGAGTTATAATTGTTTAACACTGCACACTGTTAATTGCACCAAAGAAGTTTCAACCGCCAGTTTCAACTGCCAGTTTGCACTCCACAGTTAATCCTTTGCACTCTAAATTCTAATTTCTTAACACTGCACAACACTGTAAATTCCCGTGTGGTCTGGTGGCGAGGTATTGCAGTTTATTCACAAAAAATGAGCACACGTGGCTTCCATTACGATAAGCATCTGCTCTCGATCGGAGTTAGGCTGTGACTGTTGATGATGGGGTAACAGAGTTGCCAGATCACAACAGCCACATTATCAAACTCCTCAATTTTCATTACCAAATTTAACTTTTCATTACCAAATTCGTAAAGCTAGCATTTATTCTTCACTATATATACAAGTGGAAATATATGTAATCACTCTTCTTATAATTAACAGCATGTTGATTATATTCACGCTATATAGGCTAGCAGATTAATCAGAGAGAGCAGACAATCCACCATTTATATCCTGTGTATCTCATACGTGTGAAAAGTCTGTTTGGTATTGCATTATTCTGATTCATTACCAAACGAATTTTTCATTACCAAATTGGCCCACATTTGGTAATGAAAAAAAAACAAATGGCAACCCTGACAGGGAAGGGAGGAGGGGGGAGGAAAGAAGGGGTGAAGGGTCCATGGTGTAACAGCCGTTCGGAAGCACAGTAATTTCAAATTACGGGTGGGAAAAAATTCAGATTTTTTTTCTTTTCTTTTTTTTGCCCATTTTTTGGCTCTGAATTTCCAGGCCAACTATGACCGGTAAGTGGGGTGTCCGGAAAGTGGGCGTCCGGAAAGTACGGGCATTACAGTCCATTCAAGTCCCATTGTTCCCCTCAACTCTCTGTTGTAATCCTAACGCACCCCAAGGCCTTTCATTCAAGGACGCGCAACACCAATTAATCATTGTGTTGGAACCTACGAATATCTTCTTCCTTTGCTGCCCAGGACTCACTACCATACAGCATTACATTCCTAACACATGTTTCATACAAGGACTCTTTAGCATAGAGGGAGAGCTCTCTAAATGTCAGGAGGGGCATCTTCTAACCACCTCTTACCCTAGCCACAGAGCTAGCTCTACCACCACCTCCAGCACATAACATGTCTCCCAAATATCTAAACTCCTCTACATTCTCAAGACTGTCCAGAAAGATCAATTCTTTCATGCCTGTCAATCTCTACAGGCTCTCCCTGACGCAACACACAAATGAAATCAGCAGTAAGCTACTGTATTTCATTGCCTACCTCTAATACCACAACATATCCTAAGCACTCACTTGTCACTAACACTGCACAAGATGGCATTACTTCCCACACCCTTGTAGCAAACTGTACATGGCCACACTTCCTCTGCTTTCACAGTACCACCACCAGTCCTATTATCATCACTTATTTTATCCACATTTTCTCTCAAACACTTGTAGCTACCCCAATCTCTCTCTCCACTTCCTAAATCTTTCTTCTGCCTCTCTTTCAATCTCTGTAATCAACACCTAATCATAAGCATACACCTTCCATGGCAGTCCATTCCTGTAGTCAGGTGAAAGTGTTTCAAGCACCATGACAAAACAATAAGGGGCTCAAGACTGACCCCTGATCCACTCTAATGTTCATGGACAACTCTTCACTCAAACCTCCATTCACTTTCACCCAGGTGTGAGCATCCTCACACATATCCATATTCACTCTAACCAGCCACTCCTCGACAATAAGCTTTCTCACTGCTCACTTCACTACCTTCTTTGAGACTCTGAAACTAAGCACAGCTCTCTTTTGTTTTCATGTACCGGTATTATTTTCCCTGAAGCTGTCAGACAATGAACATGGCACCAGTGGTCACTTTGCCTAGCATAAACCTAAACTGCATCTCATCAATACTGTATTCATTCTTTCCCTTACCATACCATCTTGGACACTCAATTACCTGATCCAAAAGATTTATGCCTCTATAATTTCCTCTTTCCAGGGCATCATCCTTCCCTGCCATTAGATGACCAAGGTTAACTCATGAAAGCATGTTGGAGCCTTTATAAATGATACAAACTCTTCAGCCAGTCATCTGGGACAACATTCATAACTGAATTTATCTAATCAGTACCAAAGCTAAACCCACTCCTGTATCTGCTGAAACCTTTAACATTTCAGCAGGGAGCTGTTGCCTCTCCTGACACTGAGAGGACTCTCCCTCCGTGCTAAGGGATCTTTGTATGCAGCATGTGTTAGGAGTGTAATCTTGTATGGTAGTGAGACCTGGGCAGTAAAGGAAGAGGATATTTGCATGATCAAACGTACACAATTGACAATAATTAGGTGGATGTGCAGTACATCCCTGATTGCAAGTGCTAGGGGGGACTAGGTTTAAGATGGAAAAGGTGAGGGGTAGGAAGCGACTGGAGTGTATTGGTGTTGTGATGAGGAGAGTTAGACCAAGATGGTTTGGCAATGTGGAGAGGATGGATGATAATTGGGTGCAGAAAGTGAGAAGTGTTAATGTTAAGGGTAGGGTTGCGAGAAGAAGACTGAAAAAGACCTGGGACAAGGTCATTGAGTGTGACCTCAGGGATAAGGGACTGAATAGGGAAGCTGCCAAAGATCGAGCAGCATGGACAGACGCCATTAGGTGACCACGGCCGACACATGCTTGCGTTGGGGTCTTCAAAAACGAATGAACGAACCCAGACACACCCGCTGCCTTCCTCAACTGCATCTTGCCTAATCCCCAGCTCCCAGTAACAGCATAAAGCAAAGGTCAAACACTGGATTCCCTGACTCCAAACCTTCAGTGTTCCAGTCATAACTCCTCATTCAGCAGCTGAATATAATGCTCTCTCCAGGTGCCTATAATATCCTCACTGCCTAGCACTAACTTTCCTTCACCATTCTTCACACATTCTCACCTTTGATATCCATTTTCCCTCTTCATCTGATCTGCCACATTAAATACCACATTCTTCCTTTCAGTATTATTTACTGTGGGTTTGTCACGAGTCGGCGTGATTAAGTATTTGAATAAACTCGTGACATTAACTTTGTTGGGAAACCGCGAATTCTAGTGGAATCCCAGTATTCATTGCTCAGTTTAACCGCCACGTACTCACCCGATCGGGAATGTTTTCAGCACAATTTTCACTATTTCATAAGTGATCGTCTTTGTGAGAGACACTAGCACTTCCGCTGAGCGATTTATTATGGGCATGTTTCGCTCATTCTAGCCGTTAGCAATGCAGCTCGACACTTGCCTCTCTCTCACGATTTGAAGTCAGTCAAGATTTAAGCGTCGTGGAAGTAGGTAGTGTGGGTAGCAGCGTCCTTCCTTAGCAACGATGCCTAGTTTCTGCCGCCGCCGTATTCCCACCTAACGTGATTGGCGAGAGACTCAGCGTGTGCAGTGTCCTTCCTCAGTAACGACGCCCAGTCATCCGCTTAGTCCACTCTTTGACCAGTATTTCTTTTTGTTTTTTCCTAGGTTTAAGAGTTTAGCTTTTGAGTGAGCGAGTGAGTGCGATCTCCTTATTTTGAATTCATCTTAAGACTCATGTAACGTTAATTTATTTTATTGTAATCAATAAATTAACAGTTCTTTTTCCTGAGCTTAATGTAATGTAAACTCGTGTTTTATTTTCCATATTAAGCTTATTTCACTTACAGCTCCTAGCTTGCATAAACGCTTTGCTATTCATAACTGGTACTTAGGCCAGTCCTTTTGTATTAAGCTTAAAATCATTGTGCAACCAGGAGTTAATGCATCAGCAAGAATCTGTTATCATTAATAGCATTAGTTATTGATTGTCAGGGGTGGAGTCACTTTCTCCAGAGGCCAACAGTACTAATAAACAGCATTTGTGAGTAATTAGTCTCTGCTGTATACTGTTGAGAAAGTTTATACATTCTCGTCCAAGCCGGCATAATCATTGCTTGATTTTCACAGGACAATTCATTGTCATGTTCTCAAATATTATTGAAAAATATTCTTTAATTTTACATACTTTTAAAAATCCTGTGACAAGGTTATCCAGTAAAGACTCTGCGACTGAGATTTTGACCTGTGTATGGTACCTCCTTTCTGACCCGATGCTTGACAACCAAGTATTCCTCTGTTATCACCCTTTTTTCACCCCCAGAAACATCTGCTTTTCTCCTTAACTGCAGCTTACATGCCCTCATCCCACCACCATGTTACCTTATGACTTGGAGGGTCCCTTGTCCATTCACACACTGAATCAGTAACTCTGGATATACTGGTATTTCATAAAGAGCTCTGTCCTACTCAATACTTCTGTCTACAGGTACCTGTTCAGCAACCACTCTCATCTCGCTACAGACATCATCCCTTACTGCTTGGTTTGTCAACTTCTATATTTTTGTCCTGGATGCATAGGTTCTCTTCTTCACCACCATGTCACATTTATCATTAACTTGTGTTGCTGCACACACTCTTCACCCCCTCCTTTCAGCCCTCCTGACCAGGAAATAGTCAACCTGGCTACTAATTCCCCCATTCATACATAATCAGCCTACTCACTCTCAACCTAAAATGCGTGTTGCACACAATCATATTCACTGCCTCCCCAAATTTAAGTATCCTCTCCCCTTCTGCATTCCACATACCATATGAACATCCCTATTGCACCCCTTCATATCCCTGAGCTGTTTCACCTGCATGACCATTTAAATCTCCACCCTAAACAAGTCTCTTCCCCCATACAACAAACCACACCTATCAAGTCAATCCAGAATCTACCTTTTACTTCATCATCCACATCAACCTCTGCAGCACATTAATTAGTTCCTGTTTATCCAAACCTATATTTTCTTAATCCAACCTTATTTAGACAAAACTGCAGGGGAGCTCCCATGCATAAAATTTACAATTGTACAGTTTTCTCAAAAAATCATAACATAATTATCATTGCGGTAGCTTTAAAAATCAGTTTTACAAACAAATCGTGGTGAGCGGCCTCTCATCATATCAGACTATTAGGCTGATTCAGCTCTGTAGTCAATCAGTCACTAATTACCTATCCCAGTTCTAGTATCGTTTCAACCCCTAATGGAATTCATTATTTTTCTGTTCTCCACTGGAGAGCTGTCCCAATGACAAGAATTAAGAGTACCAGTTACTTCTGTTAATACAGCACAGCCTCATATAGGTTAGGTTGGATTGGTTTGGTTAGGGTAGGTTAAAAAAAAAAAAAAAAAAAAAAATAGGTTAAGGAAGGTAGAGTCCCAGAGGATTGGAAGTCAGGTATAATTATTCCCTTGTACAAAGGAAAAGGGGAAAAAGAAGTGTGTGGTAATCATAGGGGCATTTGTCTTCTTAGTATAATAAGAAAAGTGTATGGTAGGATACTTATTGACAGAGTTAGAGAAAGAACAGAGAAATTAGTTGGAGAAGAACAGGGAGGCTTTAGGAAGGGAAGAGGTTGTGTAGATCAGATATTCATTCTCAGATCTTTAGTGGAAAAGTTTCTAGAGAAGGGAAAGAAGTTGTATGCGGCTTTCATGGATTTGGAGAAAGCATATGACAGGGTGGATAGACAAGGATTGTGGAAAGTGTTAAGAATATATGGAGTAGATGGAAAGTTGTTGAATGCTGTGAAGAGTAGGTACGATGGTGCGAAGGCTGCAGTGCGTGTGGATGGTGAACTAAGTGAATTTTTCTCTTTGAAGGTTGGGTTGAAACAGGGATGTGTCATGTCTCCATGGTTGTTCAATCTGTACATGGATGGGGTAATAAAAGAGGTAAAAGGTAGGGCAGTGGATGTTGGAGTGGCCCTGGTGAGAGAGGACAGTGTTTGGAAACTCCCTGTACTGTTGTTTGCAGATGATACTGTGTTGTTGAGTGAAGACGAAGGGGAGCTGCAAGGCTTGGTGGATGAGTCTGAGAGTGTGTGTAAGAAACGGAATCTAAAGGTGAATGTAGGGAAGAGTAAAGTGATGGTCTTTGAGAGAGGTGAAGTCAGTGAATGTACAGCGAGGTTGGATGGTGAGGAATTGGAAAATGTGAGTACGTTTAAGTACTTGGGTAGTGTGATGAGTAAGGATGGAGGTTTGGAGGGTGAAGTGCTTGAAAGGGTACAGTAGGGAAGAAAGGTTGCTGGTTCCTTGAAAGCAGTGATAAGAAACAGGGAAGTGAGCATGGAAGTGAAAAAGTTACTACATGACAGTATTGTGATACCAACTCTAACGTACGGAAGTGAAGCTTGGACGTTGTTGGAAGGACACAAGTCAAGAGTGAGAGCAGTGGAAATGAGTTATTTAAGAGGAGCCTGTGGAGTCACATGGAGAGACAGGCTGACGAATGAGGATATAAAGGAGCGTTGTGGTGTGGATGTGGATGTGATAGGAAGCGTTATGAGGAACACACTGAGGTGGTTTGGCCATGTGGAGAGGATGGAGGGTGAAAGACTGACGAAGAGAGTGTATGTGAGTGAGGTGGAGGGGGGAAGAGGGAGGGGGAGGCCGAGGATGAGATGGAGGGATGGGGTGGAGAGGTATATGAGAGAGGGGGGTGTGAATTGGGAGCAGGGGAGTGAAATGGCGGGGGACAGGGCGAATTGAAGGCGATCTGTTTGTGGCCACCCCAAACGGGATTGAGGCGTCTGGCAATAGATAGATAGATAGATAGTTAAATGATAATCTTACCCCATCCCTACAAACCTAACCTGACCTAACACCACCTAATTCAGTATATTTACTTTATTGCCATTTTTTTTTTTTTTCACTTGAGTGTTTTGAGGCCTCAGTTGTTGTGCAAAAGAATAATAACCATAATATGGCTATGACAATCGTCACAGTCATATTATGATTATTCACTTAGTGGTCGGTGGTGGCGACCGGCATCCACTCACTTAATGTAGTGCTGCATACTTCTTCCTTAGCCTTTATCATTCTTTTTCTGTGCCTGCCCTCCTCCCTTCCTATTTCTTCCTTCTTTCCTGTCACTTCTTATTACTTTTCTTTCCTTTACAGGTGGCTTTACATTGAGTGACAAGCCAAATTGTTTCCTGTAAGCCAAGAAACCATTTACAACGGGGTGGTAACCATATAACCAAACCATACATGCTCCCTACGTGTCAACAAGTGGGTTGGTGGAGGGTTAGTGCCCCTCCCCATAAAACAAATAAGTCAAATGGCCACCCCTTATGGGTTTATGGCATCTGGCAATAGATAGATTGATAGACCAGAAATGAGGCCTCAAAACACTCAAATGAACTAAAAAAACTACCAAATGGAACAAAAAAAAGCACCGAAAATAGGAAACGACAATAAAGAAAATCAATCTTAGTTACCTCCTAAGCCTGCAAGAACTCTTGATTGCCACCTAACCCAACCTAACAAAAGTAACATAACCTAAACTAACCTAACCAACAAAAATTGAAGGCAAAAATCACGTCAAAAACCACCAGAAAACTATACAGTAAAACCTTGATATAACGGACTTCAATAGACCAGAATTCGCTTTTATCTGACTCGAGGAGCTACTGGACTAAATTCCTATGCTGTATATCGGAAAAAGCCCGATAAAGCGAGAAGCAGTCCAGACTGCCTAACGACTTATGGTATGATCACCACAAAAAGGTAAATGAAAGACATGTTTATCTGTGTACAGTACAGTATTATCTATCTATCTATTGTCAGATGACTTAATCCCTTATACAGGGTGGCCACAAACAAATCACCTCCATGTCACCCTGTCCCCTGCCATTTCACAGCCCTGCTCCTAATTAGAGGCTTCACCAAACCTGTTTCAGCAGTCTGCCACCAGGTGGTCTAGCGTCGCCCAGCCTCAATTAAATATTTTTGCGGGGTTTTAAAGACCTGTGAAATTGTACCTAATACTAAGTTTATAATGATACTGCTATTTATAGGAATATTTTTTCCTATTCAATCAAGCGCATATTTATATACAGTACCTGTAAAGAAAGAATAACCAGGCTTTCAGAGAATCTTAGCTTGGGGACAAAAATAGCGTGCTGTCTGTTTACATATATTTGAATAAATCGTGTGGAGTTAGTAAAAGGAGATTACCTTCAGGACTTCTGATGTGTGCATTTTAGCATGTTTTAAAGTATTAAGCAGTTCCACTGAAAATAATGTACTGAACGATTAAGTTGGTGAGTCAGCCATATTAATCCAAACAAACGGCAGTGCGGTATGACACTATACTCATAACAGTGTACGAGGAGTTGAAGTTTAAACTTACTAAACTGTGCAGTGGAGCCAGGGAAACATTTAAAAGAATTATTTGTGTTAGACTTTGGTTACTAAGATGACCAAAACATTCAACAGATCCGTATTGTTAGGAAAAGTCATACGTCAGGCAGGGCAGCATATCGAAAGGTGTTGCTAAATATGCGGCTACACATTTATTTTATTTTCTGGATACTAGCGAATGACAAATATTTTAATCACTGTTATCTTGCTTTATGGATGGTTCTAGTAAAATTGCCTAGGTTATGTCTCTATGTTATGCTTACAGAGATGAGTACACTAACGAAAACCGAGTTTACAAAATGACACTTATAATTCATTATATATAATCAAAGGGCTCCCATACTGTAATTTCTCTGTAGCATATAATGCCATCTGGGCAATTTGAAGAATAAAATATGTTTTGAGGTGTTTTACTTTGCATCAAAATTAAAAAGAAATGAAGCACTGGCTACTTTTTCAGAGCCTACCCCGCATCAGAGCTGGGTGACAGAAGCGAACCTAGTGGCAGATTTCTGAAGCAGGATCTGGTGAAGTCTCTAATTCATACCCCCCTCTCTCATATACCTCTCCACTCCATCCCTCCATCTCATCCTTGGCCTTCCCCTCCCTCTCCCCCCCCTCCACCTCATTCACATACACTCTCCTTGTCAGTCTCTCACTCTCCATCCTCTCCACATGGCCAAACCACCTCACTGTGTTTCTCCTAATGCTTCCTATCACATCCACATCCACACCATACAAATCCCACATCAGACCCATCATGGAGTTTGGCTCCACTGTATGGAACACAGGCTACCACGGAGATCAGAGGCTCCTGGAGTCTGTACAGCGCAGATGGACTAAGCAAATCAATGGCCTGTCTGAACTCAGCTATGCTGACCGTCTGAAAAACCTGGGCCTGTATTCTGTAAAAGGGAGACTGATCAGAGCTGACCTCATTAAATGCTGGAAAATCTTCCATCGCCAGTCCCCAATTGCACCGCCTGAGCTCTTTTCTCTTCCTTCATTAACTCACACCAGGGGCCATAGATTCAAGGTGGCCAAGTCCCGCACTTCAGTTGAGTGTAGACGCAGGTTTTTCAGCATCAGATGTATAGACCTCTGGAACTCTCTTTCAGATGATGCTGTTAGTGCTGACTCAGTTGCATCATTTAAAAAGTCCCTCCACTCACAACTAGGTCACATCCTGTTCGACTATATAGAATAACTACAACTCTTAATTCGAAGTCCTCCAAGTAGTGCAACTACCGTGCATATGGCACAAAACTCAGCCTCTAATCACTAGTCTATTCTGATGATGATGTATATAGGAAACGAGGCTGGCGTGCCAGCAGGTATGGGCTGCCCTACTTCTTGTAATGCAGATTCCTACCGAGCCATACTGTTAATTGTAGTAGGGTAGCCAACCAGGTGAGTAAACCAGGTGAGTGAGTAAACCACAATGCTCCTTCACATCCTCATTTGTCAGTCTGTTTCCATGTAACTCCACAGGCTCCTCTCAAATAACTCATTTCCACTGCTCTCACTCTTGTGTCTCTCCAACAAGGTCCAAGCTTCACTTCCATATGTCAGAGTTGGTATCACAATACTGTCATGTAATAACTTTTTCACTTCCACTCTCACTTCCCTGTTTCTTATCACTGCTTTCAAGGAACCAGCAACCTTTCTTCCTTGTTGTATCCTTTCCAGCACTTCACCCTCCAAACTTCCATCCTACTCATCACACTACCCAAGTTCTTAAACATACTCACATTTTCCATTTCCTCATCATCCAACCTCACTGTACATTCACTGACTTCACCTCTCTCAAAGACCATAACATTACTCTTCCCTACATTCACCTTTAAATTTTGTTTCTTACACACACTGCCAAACAATTCCACCAAGCCTTGTAGCTCCCCTTCATCTTCACTTAACAACACAGTATCATCTGCAAACAACAGTACAGGGAGTTTCCAAACACTGCCTTCTCTCATTAGGGCCACTCCAACATCCACTGCCCTACCTTGTACCTCTTTTATAATCCCATCCATATAGAGACAACAACCATGGAGACATGACACATCCCTGTTTCAACACAACCTTCAAAGAGAAAAACTCACTCAGTTCACTATCCACACGCACTGCAGCCTTAGCACCCTCATGCATACTCTTCACAGCATTCAACAACTTCCCATCTACTCCATAATTCTTCATACTTTCCACAATCCTTGTCTATCCACCCTGTCATATGCTTTCTCCAAATCCATGAAAGCCGCATACAACTTCTTTCCCTTCTCTAGAAACTTTTCCACTAAAGATCTAAGAATGAATATCTGATCTACACAACCTCTTCCCTTCCTAAAGCCTCCCTGCTCTTCTCCAACTAATTCCTCTGTTCTTTCTCTAACTCTGTCAATAAGTATCCTACCATACACTTTTGCTATTATACTAAGACAAATGCCCCTATGATTACCACACACTTCTTTTTCCCCTTTTCCTTTGTACAAGGGAATAATTATATCTGACTTCCAATCCTCCGGGACTCTACCTTCCTCCCTGGCCAATCTGCACATCTTCCACATCCATTCTACTACTATCTCTCCCCCATGATTCAGCATTTCACCATACACTCCATCAATTCCTAGGGCTTTCCCCAATTTAACTACCCCTAATTCAACCAAGCCTAACTTAATTTAACCTTCCTAATCTGAATGACTTGGGGATGAGTTCGGGTCCTAACTGACCCACAGCCCTGTGCATGATGCATAAACCAAACTTCACGCTCTTGAGCAGCATGAAATTTTAGCATAATCTGTGACTCTGGGAGTTGTAAATGAATTATACAATCTTTAGTAACAGAAACTTCCACAGTATCTGAGTGTCATAAGCACACAATAATGAAAGAGTCCGTATCATTAAATTTTCACTATTTGGTAGCCCTCCTGCAGTCTGTCTCTTATTTATCCTATCCTAATCTATTTTATGTTAACCTAACCAAACTTATCCTAACCTATCCCATGGATAATCATATTTTTCTTGTTTACTGATGGATCCACCATATTTGAAATGCACTTTTGCATACGCTGAGAAAGTCGCTGCATCAATTCAAATATGAGTAATTTTTATTTTATGGTCCATATGATCCTCATAATGTATGCTGTTTTCAGATATATCTCATTTACTGTACCCAATCTAAATGAGCCAAAGTTCATTAATGAATAGTAATGTTACAACTGGTCAGGTCAGGTTACAGTATGCTAGATCTGGCTAGATTACAATAGGTTAGGGTAGTTTAAAGTACAGCATTCATTAAGGTTGGTTAATCTCGTCAAGTGTTGGTTGGGTAAGGCAAAGATATAGTTATTTCAGGGTAGACCAGTCACAAATTTGTGCTTTTTATAATTATGATGAAGTTTATTGTGAACATGTAACTTTACTGATATATCACTGAAAGTTGTCTGTTGAAACCACGTTCAAGACTGATAAATGTGAGCCCTAAAAGAAACGTGTGTCAACCTCCCATGCATTCAAATTAGGTAAATCTGTACCATGTAAGACCATCAGGCAAAGATATGGTTATTTCTGGGTAGGCCAGGCACAAATTTTTGCAATTTGAATGTGCTTTAGCATGTCGCCAGTCGCTACCATTACACCTAAGAAACCAACCAAGGTCAGGAAAGCAAAACGTGGATACAGACAGGCAATAAAGTCACTATACAAAAATATACAAAACGGCCGCGACGTATATCTGAATGATATTTTTCCTGTTTGGTCCCTTAAAAAAAAAATTGGGCTGAAACTTTACCTTAACATCCCAACGTACTAGTATTGCAAGAAAGATTCCATCATAATTTTTGTTCCGATAAGATTTCGAACTACAAGAATTAGGCATACCCATCACTTTCAGCAGGAGTGCCTTATGTGGAATAAGGTTCACAGAAATCAGCTCAAGCTACCAGTGATGAGGCTGCCAACACCATCCAATCACGTGTAAACTGGTATTCATACACGACGGAATACATGGGTTACAACAGCCACATGCTATACCTAGTATGTTGTATTTGGTCAAGGTATGTATTTTGGCATCATGTACGGCAATTACAGCACACATTTTCTATATATGTTACAGAACACAAGACACTCCTGCTCACCTTCCAACACGCACGAGTCGAGAGAGTATGAGCGTATTTCCTGGCAAAACAAGAACAATGTCATATGATACGCGCCCCAGGACACATTTTTATTTCTGTTACGGGATAAGGATGTAATTATTATACAGTACATACAAATTTGAGTAAAAAAAATATACTCGAATATACATGATTAACTGTTGAAATTTGCACTTTCCTTACTCCGAGACATCACCCGGATTTTTCAAAATGTTAATACAGGTCAAGTTATTTAGATAAGGCATATGTACTGTAATGCTAGGTGTTTTAAGGGTCGGCTTCCCGTCCCTTAAACGCCTAGTGGGTAGCTGGGCTCTCTTTCTAGACCGGAGCTTAGACAAATAGGAGAGAGGCAGGACACAACAACTCAAGGCAACAACCTTACACTTGTATTACTAAGTTGTACAGTGGAACGGATAGATGTCACGGATACAGATACAGTGGACAATTACAACCCTTACATCTAGATATGGGTTATCAGTATCGCGCAGGATACTGCTCGGGTCAAAATGAATAGCACTTGGGGAAGAGGTTTACGCATTATTAGTTACAGGAATTCACATTATTAGTTACAGGAATTCAAAGTTTTATATATTCGTGGAGTTGCTGGTACTGTTTCACTGTTGGTAAGTGTTACTTTAACACTGGGGTCTGTGTACGGTTTTAGTATTAGGAGGTGTTACCAGATGATAGCGGATTCACTATATTAGACCCGTATCTCACGGCGTGGCCATGTTCACGGTTGCACTGTCACTTTTACTCACTCCACCACTTTGATATTATCACTGGTGCTTCCCCTACTGACTTCCAGGATGTGGTTAGTTCATTGTTCTGCCTTCATGTCACTGAATCACGGACACTGTGCTATCATTGTCACTCCTTTCTGACCTGGGCGTCGTGGCGGTCAGATATAAGGCCGGTGGTCAAAGCCTCACTACTGACGGGGCCGGGGGCCTCTGCGTCCAGAGGCCACGGGATCACGCGCAGGGGCGTCCTCTCTCGTCCCTCTTTTGCAGGCGCGGCTGGGGGTCGTTGATGGTCCCCTGCAGAGGGAGTGATGTGCAGTCGAGTTGCGGGCGGAGGCCGTCACCTGCCTGCTGAGGCAGCTGGAGGCCATCACCAACACCGCTCGCTGGTGCAGTGGTAAAGTTCCCGCTTGCCAACTGGTGGACGGGAGTTCGCTCCTCGCTCAGGTTGCGAAAAGTTTCACTGACGAAGTGAGTGGTTACTGTCCCCCTTGAGCAAGGGGACGGGTGTGTGCGTGTGTGAAGGTCACAGCCTTGCCCTTAGATCGGACTATATGAGCTCTCAGCTCCCTTCCGGGAGGGTAAAAGCTGACGATCACGACCATCAAGTGATCCTGACCAACCCGGTGAATTACCAGTGTCATGCTCCCGTGGGCAGCTACAGAAGGAGAGGGGACGTACCCTTCTCTCCCCAGATGCGGCTGGAGGCCGTCGCTGGTTCCTGTAGGAGGGGAGAGGGAAGGAGCAGCACCCGAACGGCTGGAGGTCATCTCTGTTTGGGAGCGGCTGAGGCCGTCTCTGTTCGTGAGCAGCTGAGACCGTCTCTTTTTTCTGGTGAGCAGTGGAGGCCGTCTCCCTTTTGTGAGCGGCTGAGGCCGTCTCCTTTTGTGTGTGGCTGGAAGCCATCACAGGGGTGCTGCTTGGGACTAGAGCTTTAGTCCCACCCCGAACCTGTCGAGGGTTAGTCTGGTTGAGAGTGTCCCCGCGGACTGAAATCTTCCCGCTGGGGCTGTTGCGGGCAATACAGGCGTGGGACTGTAGAGGACATATGTCGCTCTAGCCAGGACGACCTGCGCTCCTTACCAACCCCTCCGTGGTTTCCTCCTGGGGTGGGGATCATGAAGTCTTGGTGGAGGTTCGCCACAGGGGGTATTTCAAGCATAACTTGCCCCAAAAAGTGAAGGAACAGCACAGAGATCTGAAAGTGACCCCAGGATTCTTTGTGCCAAATAAGTGAACTGTTTCATGTAAGTAGGGATGCAGGGTGGCTCGGTGGTAGAGCGCTGGACTCGAGGTCGAGGGTTTGCTCCCCACCCAGGGAGCTGCCTTTGCTGGGAGGGGTAGCACTCTCCTGTAACCTTAGCAGGGCTATATGATCTACCTGGGTCTAGCTTGGGGAATAATCCCTTGGTATAAGCAAATCACACCCATATCCAGGTGCCTTAATTGATTCTACCTCTCGTACGTTCAGAGCTGAGTATTTGGTTAGTGAAATACTCACCCCCAAGGGGAGACCACAGAGAGGCACGCAAATGGGATGAGGAAACACCCACCCCAGGGGGAGACCACAGGGAGGCACGTAAAGGCCCCGAGCCAGATGGGCCTACGTCCCCCGCCACCATGCGCCCCTCTTCCCCTCAAAGAAGCCAGCAGGGAGTACATCACTCCGCCGCACTATACTCCAGGCAGACCAACACTTACCAACATCAGAGTGGAACTAGTGCTCTCACAGTCCCCAGTAGGACTGCATCAAAGTCCATCATACCTGCCAGGGAGGGAACATCCACCGTACTTCCCTTGTCTGCAGCCCACCACCAGGAGCAGGACCGTGGCAACGTCCACCGTACTTGCCGTGGAGGGAACATCCACCATACTTTCCTAATCTGCAGCCACACTGGGAGCAGGCCTGAGGCAACATCCACCGGACTTGCCGGGTAGGGAACGTCCACCGTACTTCCCTCGTCCATTACCCCTGTGGCTCCTGTCGAGGGTAGCGTCCCTTGCTTGCCTCACTCCTCCAGAGGCTGAGCAGGATGCCCCTCTCACTCCCCCCACCCTCCTAGGGGCGGAGCCTGCTCCCCAGCAGAGTCCCTGTTGGAGAGTGTCTAGAGAGGCTCCATTGTGAGCCTGGGAGTGTGCTCACTGCAGCTGGCATCCTGACGTCACCAGCCACTGTTGGACTCCCCGAGGGCGAGAGGCCACAGGCAGACCCTGACGGCCTCCCTACTCCAGCGAGACCGCAGCCCCCAGCCACCAAGGGACGCCCCGAGAACTCCAGGTCGGGACCTACCCAGACCCACCGGCGAGACGCCCTCCTTCTCCAAGGGCAGGCGCAGAGCTGCACGCCTACTTGCCCTGTTCGGCCCCAGTTCCGAGAGCCACCACACACACTGAGGCCCCAACAGAGAGGAGTCTCCCTCGACGCCACCCCACAGACCTCACCGGACAATCCACTACACGAACAGGGACCTGTGCCTCTCTCGGGAGCGCACACCTGATGGGCCGCCTCCCACACCTGGGCGACACCTGCGACTACCTGGTCTCCCGTAGTCCACCACCTATCCATATGTATTAATACTGTGTTTGTATTGTATCATTTGTACTGTGTCCTGCACTTGTATCTTTTGTGGTAATATACATGTAAGACTGGTTAGCCTGTGTTTGAGCCCTGTTCCTTTTGTTGCATGCTCTAGACCCAGGCCTGAAAAGAACCCAAGTCAGTTGCCCATGCTCTGAGGACAAGGAGTTGAACTCAGAGTACGCTGCAACAGTTAGCATCATCTTAAGACAAAGAATATTTTTAGATTAGCCATTTTCTATCTCTGAGATACAGAATTAAGGGGTCATGTTGCCTTGATACCTAATACAGTTGTTGTTGTTTAATCCTGGTCCATGTGACAGAACAGACCTGTCGACTACAGGTATGCAACCATCCCTATGGGGCTGTCACATAAGTTCTCTATACTGATGGTGTGCCAGCATCTAAGTGTGGCATGTGCTGTGCACTGCACCACTATTATGTGCTATGTTGTGTGGGTGTATTTTACAGGCTGGGCATGTTTCTTCTGTATTCCACCCAACTCAACTGTAAGCTGGTAGCAGAGGAGGGCTGGGTGATGTTCTAAGCCTAGCAGGGTGAACTGTCATTTCTGTTTAAGGACACCTCAGATGGATGAACAGCAGGGGCAGGGGGGAAGGGCTTGTAGTGTGGTGTTTTGATCAAGGTGTTGTTTTGCCCTGCATGTGAAGTGAGTACAGTATGTACGTGTTTCTTCATTGCTAGTGTTGGAATGTCTGAAGGTGGGATATTGTTGCAGAGGGTTTGATAATGTTTGTGTAGTGATTGTTTTATGTACCTATGTGTACTGTTCCTGTAATGCAATGACATGTGTTGTGTACTGGCACAGGCTGCTGCTGTCATATCAAGGTAGTGTATGACTGGGGGAACTATAGTTTCAGAGTGTAAATTAATGAGCTGGGAGAGTGATTTTGGTGCATCCAGTAGTGATATGCAAGGCATTCTTCTTTGCAATTTGCAAGGTGTTGTAGTGGGTATTAGATAGGATGGGAGTCCATGCCAGGGAAGCATAGGACATCACTGATCTAATGTGCTGTTTGTAAAGTAAGGGGAGTGTTTCTTTTTGTTGCCTAAAGTCTGGCCCTGTAGTTGCACTGAGTCTAAAAAGGTACCCTCTTGTTGTCTGGTACATGGCCCTTGAAGGTTAGTCTGGTGTCATAGGTCAATTCAAGGATCTTAGTGGAGGGTGTGTGTGGCACACTAAGGCAGAAGGTAGTAGGTTGAATAATTAAATTAAGTGTGTGGGTGAAGAGCAGAAGAAAAGTTATAATAATGTAAAGAGAATCAGTGGGAGAGTAACCTAGGAAATCAAGCAGGTAGTGGGGACCATCGTAGTGAGAAGAGAAAAGGAAAAACTAAGAGATGATGTTGGAGTGTTAAGTGTTAGTGTGATGTGAGAGGAATACCTGTGTTCATGCTTACTGCTGGTGAAGAGTGTGGTGGTAGATTTGGCTTGGGTGATTGTTAGCCTGTGGTCACCAAAGTAAGTGTGCAGTGTGATGAGGTACATAAGTCCTATTGCAGTGTGCAGGTTGTGTCTGCAATGGGGTGTATGGTTGTTATGTCAACATCATCTGCATATGAGGCAATATTTGTGGGTGGTTGGGGTGTCATGCATGGATAGGTTGAAGAATATAGGTGAGAGAATGGAACTCTGTGGAATTCCGTTAGGGAAATTTCGTGTTTGTGATGATTGGCACTGGAAAGTAATATGTGCTTGTCTGCCAGACAAATAATAAGCAAATGTTTATTGTTGTTCTCCATGTTTGTATCATATATCCTGTTGAGTAGTCTGCATTGGGGGATAGTACTGAAATTGTCCTTTCCACTTGATCACAACACAATCCCCTATCACTCCAAACAGACATGTAACGTATACTATCAAGAAAGCGAAGAACTCTACAAGGACAGGGCCAGACAGCACCAGCAACCTACACGTGAAACACGGAGGACCATAGGCTATTCAGGCCCTCACAATTACCATCAGGAACTATTTGTAAGCATATTGTAGCATTCCCAGTACTGTATTTGGAAACATGGAACAATCATCACAGTACTTAAACCAAAGACAGACCGATGACACTATTTAGCACACCACCTAAAATACGCAAATGCCTCATTCTCAACAAAGTCACTCCCCATATCCCCCCTTGCTCCTTCACAAAACAGATTCAGAACACCACATTTTATAAATACCTTATTGACTGATCTCACACAAGCATCGGATGGCATCAACCCTGCGACGCCAGTACATTCTCACAAAGGTATTAGTAAACCCTTTGATGCTGTCCCTAACCTAATACAGTATTCGTAAAAGGCTTGAGTAGGGTATGGGATGGTACAGGTTGAACTGAAGTTTTTCCTTTTTTTAGGATCTGATAGGCGAATGTTTTGGGTGACTTCAAAGGCTAACATTTTTTTATGGAAGGTACCACATATTGATGCCAGGAATCCACTTTACCAAGGTTCATGTGAAGGAATAGGAAAAGGAAATTGGGTGGTAGTATGTAAGAAGACACTTGAGAAGGGTCTGTGGGCAGAAGGGTTCAGGGAGCAAACGGGTGGTTCCATTACTGACTGCTAAGGGGACAACTTCCTTTTGATGTAAGAGGCAACCAGTGAAGACATGGATCACGGTGCTGAATTGGGAATGATGTAAGAGTTGACATTTGTACTTCAGTGACCCATGGGTTTGGGGCCATGTGTGAGGAATCATGACTAGGAGCAGGTTTATGCTGCACTCAGTCTGGGACCAAAGCCGACAATATGACTTCAGCCATCACCACCTCACCTTGAGCCTAAGCCATAGTCATAGTCCCTCCAGTGATCAATGCAACCATTTCAGGTGCCATCCTTAGTTCTGCTCCCAGATCAGAATTTAGGGGAAAACCTCTGAGAATGATCAGGCCAAAACTCATCCTGCAAACTTTGCTGTCATGGTATCATCATCATCACAGTAATCCCTCTATTATCTGGACAACCATTACCCAGACAATCCATTACTCAGACGCTGTGATCTGGATGTTTGAAACTATTATTCACACATTTTTCCATTTTATCCGGAAAAATGCATGCGTCCAGGTGGAAATTATGGCCGCGCAAACATTGTCACACCCAGCCAGGCAAGAATAGCCCAGTGGCACCACGCCACGCCCACCACCCTGTCTGGCTGGGTAGTTCACCCAGCGTCTGCTAGAGATCCCCTTGGTTGTTCTCAGTTCCCATGCAGCGACAGTTTAGTGAACTGCTCATCTCAGACAGTTGTTATGGCAGCGGACATGGTAGCTTTTGTGGTTGTTTCCTACCTGGTTCAGGCCTTGTTATTCCTTGCATCCCACTTCATAGGGTGTGCAATGATGGCCCCTCCACCAGGGAAAAGAAAGAGGGTTCTGTTGACTCTGGAGAAGCAGGAGATCCTGGGAAAGATTGATGGAGGACAGTCGAATCATGATTGTTGACACTGATTTTATTCTAGCTTACTGTACTTTACCTTGATTTTGTTCTATTTTACCATGACTTTATTCCATTATACCATTATGTTTTGTGCACTCACTGCATTTTTCTTGTGTAACTGTTTTTCTCATGTTTTCATTTCACTGCAGGGAATGGCCCTGCAGTTCCTTGTCTGTGGTTGATAGGTCTGCTTGACAATGGTAATTGCTTGGCTGTGGTTTATAGGTCTGTGTGACCAGATAGAGTAGTGTTAAACATTGGGAACAAGTGTTGTACAATGTACTGTAGTGGCCTTTTACACTGGCTTTCAAAGTTAGGTTATGTAAGAAGGGTGGGTCAGGGGAGAAGTCCATTATCTGGATGGAGCCATTACTCAGACATGCCTCTGGCTCTACTACGTCGGATAATCGAGTGATCACCGTAGAAGTAAATGCCCGTAGCAATACAGCATTCTGTACAACAGTGGACAGAACAGTGATATTCATGCAGCTTTATCAGCATTTATAAACATTTTCTATTTCATGATAGAATCCGTTTGGGAATCCTAACCTTTTCTTCTCCAAACACTTGGCTACATTATGTGCCATGTTTCCTTGATGCCTTTCCCTAAAAATTAATGAAAGAACTCCTTTCCTTCCTTCCTCTTCTGTCTTTCTTTACTTCTTTCTTTCGTCATAACCTTCTGCCTATGGGTGACTTTACACTTCCTCTTTTTTCTTTGTTTCTTTCATTCTTTCCTGTTCCTTCTGCCTGTGGGTGACTCTATACTGAGTGACAAGTTGAATGGTTTCCTGTACACCAGGAAACCATTTATGATGCTAGGTGGTAATCATATAACCAAATTATGGCACCTGGTGGTTTAGTGGGTAATTGCGGCGCTCCAATCTGATTGAGCCGGTGAAGGTTTATATCCAAGGGATGGTTGGGATTATTGCTTATGTAATGCCACTCAAGGATGAGTGAGGTTGGCCACTCTCATCTTAAATGTCAGGACCAATTTGCCTAGCCCCGGGCTCCTACGCTCCTCATGGGGCAATGTAGGATTGGATGATAGACAGATAGGAAGAAAAAATGAAGAACTAGCACCATGCCATAAGATGGCTGTACTGAATAACACTAAGGCAGCAGGGGGAACAATTAAATGCATGATTTGAAGAGCAGTGAAAAGTGATAATACTGAAGAGAGAAACAGTGGGAGAGTCACCCAAGAAATCTGCAAGCAATGGGGGCCATCGTAGAGAGAAGAGGAAGGGAAATGCTGAGAGATGATGCTGGAGTGTAGTTGAGCATCAAGAAAAGGGTCATAGACAGTCATGGGGTAATTACAGTGTAAACAGAGTGGTGGATGGTCACAGCTCATTAAATGGCTAGAGTGAGGCGGGTGTGATCCAAGCAGAGACAAACAAGGATAATTTCTCATCAACATTTGGAGTTGGCTGAGGTATGCCAAGGAAGAATTGAGGGTTTAATACTATGAAGTTTGTTGCTAACTTGTAGTTTCCATGAGGATTCTCAGTGTACACAGAAAAGACAGGTTACAGTAGGAAAAGTCAAGAGCACGAATGGGGTAGAGTAAGGACCTACAGGAGGGAGTAGTAGAATGCACCCATGAATCAGCTTGTTCTTTACCAGGAGTCCCAATAAGGCTAGGGACCCAGCAAAAGCAAACTGACTTTTTCTGGACAAAGGCTGAACAGCCACTCCTGAATTGGGTGATCAGGGGATAAGAGTAAGACGGAAGTGTGAAAGGAAGCGAGTGCACTAAAAGAATAGTATTTTTAAAACAGACAAAAAGAAAAAAAGCAGAAGGGAAATTTTTTTATTCTAAAGTTGGTAATGTAAGCCTCAAGTGTGTCTATAAATTCTCCTTGACTGACATGAGCTTGTACCCACTCGAGCCAAACATTTAAAAAGGTTTAGCAGTATACCCCTTCATATGTTCGCATCCTGTCAATGTTCATTCAATGACGATGTTTCACTCCCAAACCCACCCATTCCAAAAATTACATTTCGGCATGCCCTTTTCATACTTCACCAAAGGCCTTCTATGCGCACAGTGCGGTATACCTGTGCATAGAACACTGAGTAGAGGCGAGTTACTTCTTCAGTAACAAAAGTGTTTCTAGTCTCTATGGATCAGTTTCCCTTCAAGACCCTTAAATATTGTTAGCAGAGCCGGCCGCCCACGTCAGATGTGTGCAAGTCGACAGTGGCGGTGGCTCAATCGGTAGAGAGTTGGCCTGCAGTCCTGACGGACCCGGGTTCAAATCCCGCTGAGGCAGGGAACAGTTTAAGGATTTGAATTTCACAAAAATCAGACTTTACTGATCTACCAGAAGCCCCGCCGACATGTCGTAAAAATACCCCCGCTAATACCAATACACCAGTCCTGTATGAGACAGCCCTAGCATGTATTCAATATGGACGGTGGGTGTTAGCGCCGAAGTGGTGACATGTAGAGGTGTCCGGTACGTAGGAGGACTACTGGGCCTTGAAAGCAGGCTGCGAAGCCTATGCCCAGAGTCGGTCACATAAAAAAAAAAAAAAAAAAAAAATACAAATAAAGGAAGAGGAAGAGAACCTAGGAAAAGACTTCATAGCAAAAAGAATAGCATAAACTTCTGCAGTGATGATACCTTCAAAGGGATGAAGAATACTGCAGAAGAGACAGGGAACACAACAACAAATCTAATACTGGGGTAAGATTTTGAGCCATCAGTAAGAGATGTGTGGCAGAAGAATGACAAGACATGTGTTCAAGAAAAAAGGGTGTAGAAAACTTAGAACAAGGAAGGGAAGATGGTCTGACTATGGGAGGAGGCAAAACCCAAGGTGGGAAGGACACCAGAAGAAGGGGAAGAATAGAAAGAAGGGTGAAATCAATAGACTGAAGAAGGGTGGGGACTCAAAGGGGGAATGGAAGAAAGAGATGGGAATTTGAGCAAAAATGGAGCATTGGAGAAAGCTGGGAGGGCAAAGTAACATCACTGTAGTTGAAAACTGGTGATGCACTTAGGACCTAATGGTGAGAAAAAGACAATGATAGGAGAGAGGGGGAATGCCTGATTTGCAGTGGGAGACTGAAAAGCACTAAAGGCCAATTAAAGACCAGTATGATGAATGGTTTAAAGTTTTGAAAGAGTGCAAGTGGAGGCAGAATAATGGACATGGCAACCATAACCGAGTTTAGAAAGAATAAGGACAAGAGTGAAGATGAAGAAATGCGTGGCATGATCAGCACTCCATGAAAGCTGAGACAGCATCTGCAACAAGTGAAGATGATGATAAGTGGAAGACTTAAGGGGAGAAACATGTGCATTCCAGTTAAACTGGGGGTCAAACATGAGGTCAAGAAGAGCAGTAGAGGAGCAGTATGAGGGGTGTTATACAGTGCATGTAAAGAGTAGGTTGAGGTATGGTTCATGAATGGGTAAATGTCACTGCACATTAGGAATAATGAAGGTCTCTTGTACAATATATTTCTCAAAACTGTTCGTATCATTCGTCATTTTATACTGTACCCAGCACCCACATGGTACTAGAGAAAGACAGTTTTAACTGGTGGTACTGATGTCGCCAGGCCAGTTACACAAATGCAGTTCAGTTCCCTCCCTACTCCCTAAAAGGAAGGTGGTGGACTGCAGAAAAAAAGGGCATCTTCAGGCTGAAGTCCATCAGGCTTACATCCAGATGTGCCTGAGGCCACAACAACAACAACCTATATTCCAGCATCTCTCCAATAGGTTTTCCTTTCATTTAATATAATCTGATTTCAAGTCTTAACAATTTCTGTGCACCACACTATCTCACCTTGTTTTCTATCCCTCCTTCTTTCTCTTTCAATTTCTCTTCTTTCCCCTCACCTGTCCATTCTACATGTTGCTGTATTATCCTTGGCACGGGGGTGGTTTGGCCATTTGGAGAGGATGAAAAGTAACAGACTAACTAGGAGAGTGTATGCAAGTGAGGTTGAGGGTGGGAGACGGAGGGGGAGACCAAGGATGACATGAAGGGATGAAGTAGAAAGGTATATGAGAGAGGGGGTCAGAGTTGAAAAAAGGGCAGCAAAGTGGCAAGGAACTTGGCAACATGAAGGTGATTTATTTGTGGCCACCCCTTACGGCATTAAGGGATCTGGCTATAGAAAGATAGATCTGTTCTTTAGTGGTCATTGTCGGTCTATAATGGCCCCTTCACTTCCAAGGTATATAACTACTACAGTATTTCTCTCTACATTATTATTGTCTATCTATCTATCTATTGCCAGATGCCATAATCCCGTACGGGGTGGCCATTTGACTCTTGAGTTATTTGTTTTACAGGGAGGGCCACTAACCCTCCACCAACCCACTTGACACGTAGGGAGCACGTATGGTTTGGTTATATGGTTACCACCCAGCATTGTAAATGGTTTCTTGGCTTACAGGAAACCATTTGACTTTAAATTATTAATTTACCACTGATTTAATAATGTACTTGTCAATTTCTTACCTCTGCTCATATTTCCAATCTGCACTTTCATGATGCTGTATTATATTGATCAAGAAGGCTCAAATAAAGCTGTAATGTATGTTTTTTTGTATATTCAAATACCAATAAGTCAATGACCAGGTACAAATACAAATAAGGATGTACAGTACAGTATAAAGACTGACAACTTAATACAGTATAAGATACATGAAAAATTCATTTCTAAATACAAAGTACTGGTAGTGTATCAAGAAATGTTCCAAGCAAAATTTGTACAGTACAAAATATAAAGAACAGAGCAACTATATAATATTGGTTCAACATAATATAAAAATATATTATTTTATATAAGAGCAGAACATAATATATTAGATACTGCACCAGATTTATCACTCACAACTCAGGACTTCTCAGTATGATGGTTTAAAATTTCCTGATACTGTACAGTAATTCAAAAGGATAAATCACTCACACAGTTACTCCTATCATGTATGAAGACAGTACTGTACTAAGAGTAACACAGTATGCTATAATGGGACCAGTTATTTGTCTTCTACACAATACAGTACATGTAACATTCTCAAAAAACATCATTTTATTCTTCAATGAGCAGCCTAAGATAGTGAAAATATTTATATCTTATTTGATTTTGAATGGCAGCTCATATAAACTCTCCCCTTTGACACTTAAGACTGCATTATAAATATATGAGCAAGTATTCACCACACATATTATATGGCAGAGGGCTTAAAGAGATAATATATGAATACTCTACTAACTGAACACAGCTTGGCATAAACCCTTTCATGCAGTACTAACCTAGCATGGCCATCTGTGAAAATCAAAATGATATCTGATTAGTACTCCTAGTACCATAATAGAGAAAGGGAATAATGAATAACTAATACTAGGAGCATAAACATTCTGCAGGCATTTTCTGCTGTAGCAGCAGTTGTACCAATGAAAGGGTCAATGCAGTACAGCATTTCAAAAACAGATAACATTAAAAACAGCAAACCAGAGTCTCACACTATCCAGACACTTTAACATGCAGAGTTACAAAAAAAAAAAAGGGGGGGGGGAGCTGACGTTAGCTAGTCCAGCACACCCGACACTGCACTCCAGCTTGCATATCATTGGAAACCATAAAGTAACAGCTTGTAGCAAACATATCTGACTACCTCTTATAATCAGTGATGGATCTTTTAATATACCTATACAGCAGTTCTGTAAATGTTATCATATGTTTGCGATACATATTTCAAGCCATAAGTCATGCAGATTGTTCAATCCAGCACTTGGATAATACAGTATTTGGCATATACTGCAAGGGAACTGGTAACTGATGTACTGTAGCATTGTTTTCTTAGTAGGTAACTTGACACTACTGGTGGTGTACTGCATAGTTATTTATTACTTAGCTACAATTAGCACTCAAACTTTTTTTGTACTTTTCACTTCCAACTCTGTTCCTTGTACCTGTATAGGATTTCAGAAAAATATGTCAGATAAGAGTACAAACATTTATTAAGTTACTTATTAGAATGGTAAAATGGTGCAACCAATCACCCTGATTTCAAAGTATTCATGAACTTCCATCAATATCTTGAAGTCTACATGTAGACACACAATGAGAAACTAACTATATAAGATGGCGGTACTAATATACCAAGAAAAAAAAAAAAAAAAAAATTCAGTACGGCAATAGTACAGTTTTCCACACTAGGCCATGGTACTGATATCAAGCTGTTAAGCTTGTATCAATACACACCAGAATTATGATGTCAGTGTGGTTGATCATAGCACCTGTTGGATAAGTATTTGAAAAAATGCTTTTGGAAATCTGATTATTACAGCTCCTAGTACATATTTAGTTATGGCAGCAACAACAAAAATTTATTGATGGTTGCTGGTAGTAAAGATGATGAACAACCCGGCCTGCAGCTTTTAATGCTCTTAATAATATATTTTAATAAAATTAATGCTAACACTCATTAACTCAGAACAGTTTAGATAACTGCCATTATTTCATACCAGTAGTACATTTATTGAACGGTTACAGAACATTAAAGGTAAGTACAAAAACAAAAGAGCTGTTGAGATCCATCTACTGCTCTATCTTTAAAAGTACTGTTTATACCAGTAATTATCATATCGTACACGGTTATTAATCCACCAAGAAAATGTATAATCACGAGAAATGTATTCCTCTATTAAGTATCATAAAATTACATCCTAAAAAGCATTATCTACTTAATGTAGCACTTACAACATTATTTAAATGTACAAACAGCTCACAATAACAATATATCTTCACAAGCAATATTTTTGTAGATATATTTTGCTTGGAACATTTAGCTTACCCACTGAAGACAAAAACAAGATTACATAGAAGTGGCAATAACAGCACGTTTTAACACCAATAAAGTACCATTTATTAAATTATTTCATTCTTGTATATCCTGTTCTAAATTAAAACTCCCCTGCAGCTGTAAACAGATTCATGTTCTGGTGAATCCTTAACTATGGCAATTTGACTGTTTGCATAAGTAAAAATGCTTTCAGATTATTAATACTATTTTCAAAATCAGTATTCAAATGTATACCATCCACTGCCAGAACTGAAATGTTCGAAGAAAGGTTTATTGGATGAATTATGTTTAAACTTATCATTCAGTACCAACACCATTCAATAACCAAATTCCACTGAAATACTGCTAACAGATTAAACAGTATAATCTTACGGGCTGATGTGATACATCCCTTAATACTTCAGAACTTTTCATTATAATCTACCACAAAATTATCAAAAGTCTTACTGGTAACTATAGCAAATGCAGCAGTTCAAAACACCCTGCAGTTCATTCCTGTTCTTGTGCGCTTAATGCAGTTGCATGTAGTACATATTACTGGAATGTTTATGTATATACAGTGCATATACAGTATATTGTATTATTTATGCCATGACAGCACAGTCTGTGAGCAAGACTGATCACTGCTCTGTTCATATTGCTACCAATCTGTTAGCATTTCTCATGTACTGCTCAAACTTCATCAACTTTTACTCCAAACTCAGCCTCTCCCCAGGTTCAACTGCTGGTGATGGCTGATTTTAACATGACACTGAGGTTGTGCAGTAACGGGGAGTTCTTGTATGACTTGCATCTGTCCTTCTTTGTTACTAATTTAAATAACCATCGCCTCTGATAATCTGTATATCTATGACTTACCATCCTACAAAGTCCCAAACATAGGTTATCAGTTTGTGGTTCATAAAGTGAATACAAAACTGTTAGGTAGTACTGTACCTTCAACTAAAATAGAGTATACACATTAATTATACATGTTATAAATAAAGTACAGTACAGTATACTGTACCTATGCAGTCCTTCATTTTCACTGGCATACAAGTACAATAATTCTTTGTGCTCCTCTTACAGGGTATATTATATTCTCTGCTCACAGCAAAACATATAAAATAATAACGGCTAACAATATGCAATGATACAGGGTGATCCATATATCGTGCATCCCAATTTTTGTGTACTGCAAGAACAGGTCAGTCATTGTTAGTTGTATCTACCCTACATCATTTTCTGCTTTCAGTTTCCTTTTCCATACTTCTTACTACAGTATCTGCTTTTTACATCTACTAAAAATGAATGGGGGATTGGTACTTTCACAAATCAACCAAACTATCAGCATTCCACACACTTGCAGACTGGGCCATCTCTGCAACACACAAGACTCAAGGGTGCAATATAAAGGCACCCTGTACATCCTCATTACACTGTCCCCAGTATCCATGATATACAGTAATAAGTAACATTTCATATTACTTCCTCCAGTCACTCTCATGAACATACCGAAGAGAGCATACAACTCTTTTTTTCTTCTCTCACTTCAGCTTTACATGGTAGTTCTAAGTTTACATTCACAGGTATAAGTACCAGTATTTCTTCTTATATAGGCACAGCATAATCTCAATAACTTCCAACTCAACTGCAAAATCATCTCAACATTACCTGTTGCAAGGTAAGCTTTTATGGCACATTACAATTAACCTCCAAGCTAGGTTACAATTCTTGTTTATTTATGAAAAAAACAAATCCAGACATTACTTAAATAAAACACAAACAAACAAACAAATAGGCAGAATAACCTTGCCATACATTTTTATATTTTGGATCAACTCATCTCACTGTATGAATACCATGTACCCTCCCTCCCCCATTACAAATTAACACAGCAAGCATAATTATGGAAACTGTGATTATCATAATCATGTACCACACTACTACTGTATAAATGATATAGCAATTATCAGAAGAGGGAAAACCTAAACGTAAAAGTGTCAACATATTACAGTACTGAGTAAAATCGGTTACAGATACATACACTCTTCATTCAAGCCTTCAGAATTTTCTATTTCCATCCTACAAGATAACTCATCTATACTGCACTTCAGCTCATGTCTTTCTTACAACATCTGTATGGCAGAGCCTTTCCATTGACTATAAAGTTAAAACAGCAGTGCAACCCTTGTCATGTTCATCTCCAAACATACTTAACCCACCTATTTCTATACTTTATCAATTTCTGTGCTTCCTCAGTGCTTGTATTTCACTTTCTTAAAAATTCACAAGGCATATTAAATAATTTTCTTAGCTTTTCTTGTCTCTTTTCACGAGGAAACTCTCCTACATATACTGCACCTTTTTCAAAAGCCTTTTCATATCCTTTCCATCTAAGTGACCACACTACATAAAAATTTCGAATTTACCATTTGAATAGCAAAATTTCTTTACTCCACATCTTTCACATCCCCACATTTATTACCTCATCCAGTTTGTGGCCTAAGGAAGATGGGTTACACAGTTTTTACTGAACATACGTGCTGTTCCGTTTGTTGAATGATTACTGTACAGAGAAAGTTTGAAGTTATTAACTTGAGTTGCAGTTCTATTACAGATAATTATACCTTGAAAGTCAGCCTTCATGCAGTCATTCGTTAACTCGGTCTCAATGGGCATCCTCCCCTACTGTGGCCACCATGTTCTTGTGAACCTCCTTGGGTGTTAAGCCCTTGAGACTGAGGTGGTAACTGACTGCATGATGGCTGATGTTTTTCATATTCTCAGGAACTGCTGACTTTCTAGGTTTAATTATCGTGGTTTACTTAATAATTTACTGGACAACCTAATAGCACTGAAATGAAGAATATGATATTTAAGGTGGCAAATCAGATGAAGAGGGGAAAACAGGGATATCATAAGTGAGCAGTGTGTGAAGAATGATGAAGGAAAGGTAGTGGTGAGCAGTGAGGATATTAACCTGTGGTGAGCAGTGAAGATAATAACCTGACAACTGCTACATTAGGTTTCCTGGTCTAACCCCCCCATGCTGGTCACTCTCATCTTAAATGTCAAGACCAACTGCCCCGGGCTCCTACTCTCCTCATGGGGCAATGTAGGATTGGATGATGGATGGATGGATATATATATATATATATATATATATATATATAGGGGAAAATGTTCTCAAAAATAATTTTTGTTCATATGAAATCAAAGAATACATGAAAAAGTACAGGAAAAACATATGAGTTCAATATTTACCTTAGTTCAGCTGTGGTGAAGTAATGAAGTTGCACATCTGACCTCTCCATTCCATACTAGTAACAGGGAGATACTGATGATGCGTGGGTTGTGGCAGGATGCACGGATAGTGACGGAAATAGCCCAGTTGAGATGCCAAACAGCATTAGAAATGTTAAAAATAAATAAATAAATAAAAAAAACTTGCCCATATGATGTATGTAGCAGCTACACAATTTCCATCATATGAAGTACATAGCAGCTATCAGGTTAAATGCACCTGGAGAGAGCATTATAACTGGATGCTGAATGCGGAGTTTGATTGGAACAGACGGATCCAGTGTTTGGCCCTTGGCCTTTGATTGACACTGCTACTGTGTGGAAAGCAATAGGCAGGATGCAGTTGGGGAAGGTGGCAGGTGTGTCTGGGCTGGCTGCTGAAATGCTGAAGGCCTCAGAAGATACAGAATTGGGTTTAGTTATGGATTTGTTAAATATGATTACATATGTGTGTGTTGTCCAAGACAACTGCCTGAACAGTGTGACTGTAAATGTGTACAAGGGAAAAGGTGATGCCCTGGAGGGAGGAAATTACTGAGGCATAAAACTTTTGGACCAGATAATGAAGGTAATGGAGAGTCCTTGAAGGTATGATCTGAGAAGGAGTAAATATTGATGAGATGAAGTTTGGATTTATGCCAAGCAAAGGGACCACTGCTGCCATAGTCACTGTCTGACAGCTTCAGGAAAAGTATATAGGAAAAAAAAAGGGATCTGTACTTTGTTTTCGTTGATTTGGAGAAAAGAGTCCCTAGGGAGGTGTTGAAGTGGGAAATAAGAAAGCTTAGGATCAAAGAGTGGCTGATTAGAGAGGTTATGGCTATGTATGTTGGTGCTTGCACCCAGGTGACAGCAAATGGTGGTTTAAGTGATGAGTTTTCTGTGAATGCTGGCATGCACCCATGGGAGGTACTGCATACTGATGACTTTCTGATTGCAGAGAATGAGAGGGAGGCAAAGGAAAGATTTAGGAAGTGGAGAGATGGTATGGGACACAAGAGCTTGAGAGTAAATGCAGATAAAACAAAAGTGATGGTATCTAGAACTTGTGGCAGTACAGTACTGTCAAAAAAGGGGGAGAGTGGCCATGGGCAGTTTGCATCAGGAGTATGAGAAGTAATTTCATCTTATGCAGTATTTTTGAAAAGTGGGTGCAAAGAGATGTAGTGGTATTAGAGGTGGACTGCTAGATTGCAAGATGCTGGTGATTTTGTGTGTATGGTGTGTCGGGAAGAGCATGTGGAAATTGTCAGGCATGAAAGGACTGAACCTGCTGGTGAATCTCTTGAGTGTGTGAGTTTTGTTACTTGGGAGACATGCTATGTGCTGGAGGTGGGGGTGGAGCTAGTTCTGTGGCTAGAGTGAGGAGTGGTTGGAAGAAGTTCAGGGAGCTGTTGCCTCTCCTGGCACTGAGAGGGCTCTCCCTCCATCCTAAAAGATCTTTGTATATGGCATGTGTTAGGAGTGTAATGCTCCATGGTAATGAATCCTGAACAGACAAGGAAAAGGATACCTCTTGGCTCAAACATACAGAAATGACAATGATTAGGTAGATATGTAGTGTGTCCTTGAATGGGAAGCTGGGGGGGGCCTAGGTTTACTATTAAAGACTTGAGAAGGATGGGGCTGGAATGCAATGGTGTTGTGATGTGGAGGGGTAAATCGAGATGGTTTGGGCTGGGAGATGGAGAATGACAGCTGGGTGCAGAAAGTGAGAAGTGTAAATGTTGAGGGCAGGGTTGTGAGAAGAAGACCAAAAAAGACCTGGGATGGGGTCACACAGTGTGATCTCAGGAACAGGCGACTGAACAGGGAGGCTGCCAGAGATCATGCAGCATGGAAAGCCACCATTTGGTGACCAACGCCAGTGCATGCAAGCATGTTGGAGCCTTTATAAACAACACAAAACAAACAATACGATTTATCTGTAACAGAAAAAAAAACTTTAACTTCAAACATTGTATGGAATCATTCAACAAACTGAAATGCAAGCATATTCAGTGTAAAATGTTTAGCCCACCTCTTTCTACCACTGGCCATGAATTTATAAATCACCTTTCATATATAGTACTATACACAATAAATTTTTTTTCACAGTTCCAGATAGTAACTTTTGGTACCCACACTAAACCAGATTTTACAAAATCCACATTGATGTAGGTACTACCAAACCCTCATACAGTACTTTAGTAGCCTTTATACTCAATTTTCTGTTTTGTAACAAGGCCATAATACTCAAAGCACTTCCCATGTTCCACAGCCTCTCTTATTTATACTTCCTGCTTACAATTCCCTCTTTTTCTATCACTGAATCTTCATCTATTCAGCACGATAAGGCCTTCCTTTCTATATTTACTGTACCCCAAGTTAATTTTATGTAGTTCTGGAGATAATTGTGTTTGTGACAGGGTTAGGAACAGTCACCATTAACATTATTATTACCATGACATCCATTTCATATTAACCTTCCTATCTCCAGGTGATTTGACCTAACTTTACAGGAGACCCCTCATGATAAAACAGTAAATACCTTTCACCAGTTCAAATCTTTCATCACTCACCATCACATTACATCAAGAATAAAAGATAAATGAATGTATCCTATATAATCTTTCATTCATCCTGCATTTTTAAAAATTAACTAAACTGAACATCATAAATGGCATGAAAAACTTTTTCCACCTAATTCTAAAATGCACACTTATCATTTCCACCACTTGAGAAAGGATCTGTGTCAAACAAGCCATTTTTGATCAGGAGTACAGTACCTCCCTCTGTTCTCTGAGTAAAATGTTCTACTTGTACATGAAATATTACCTGTAATAATTCAGCACTATGCTTCTGCTGATGTAAGAATGCATTATCTACTTCATGTCTGACCAGCTGTGTAATGTCTGACAGGTTATTCTAACATAAATCAGTAACAGGTTAATGACTCTATACAGGATACTAAACCAAGAGATCAAGTCTGAAATGCAATCAGATTCACACAATATACTATCCTTAACCCCCGCCACACTAATCACCTCATATGAGACGATGGGTCTCTGCACGATAATTTCAAGCATGAGGCAGCATCAGTGGTTTCCATGGGAACACTGAGTCTCCCTCTAAGCCAGAAGAGCTGTTGCAAAGCCCTGCCACACTGCAGTTGCCAAGTACTGCATATTTAGTAATTCAGTTCTTGTTTGTAACCCAGCAATGGAGGATTCATGCCCGTCTACCTCCCACGGTGCTGGTGACTCATCGTCGCCCTCACACCCACCCAAGAGGTGTAAATTACAAAAAGACAAGGATGATGAAGAGTTCGAGCTCAGAAACACTTGATCTGATGGGGAAAAAAAAAGAAAAAAAGAAAAAAAAAAGGACTCAGGGAAAGTAATCAGGTTGATAAGAATTATCATGGCGGGGGTTAACAAATGTGCATAATATTACATCAAGTTGTTTTATCAACTCAAGCGACAGTCATTCTGAACACTTTATTATAACACAGCAAATGCTGGTAAAAAACAAAAACAAAGTTTACTGACAAGCTTCTGTCAGAAAGAACTAGTACCAATTAAGGCAAATGCAGACCAGTCAACAGATACAAAAAAAATTACACCTTACAGGGAAACCTCAGCCATCTTGTTCATATCCCAATCATCTTCAGTGGCGAGACCAATATTATGATAATAACAGTTTTACATAGCTCTGGATGAGTGCTAAAAGAAACCAGAAAGCCAAAGAGATCACTCAATTATGATAAGGTAATATATACAAAATTTCCTAAATGTACTTTACTGGCATGCAGTGGCACTATGAATTTTCTGCACATTTTATGGCTGTACTAGTAAAAACTCATCTGCTATATTGCATAAAAACCTCTACAAGAAAAAATATCAAATGGTATAAACGATATTCAGACAATGTACAAAATGGAAAGAGGCCATTTTGAATTTTAACTGAAATTAATATTCTTGTACTATTTCTTGCTTCAATCATTATCAGCAGTGAGGAGTTTGAAGAATATATTCATGGCTATTGTACTGCTGTCTTCCTCCACCTCCCTCCCCTCCCCCATTCACCTACCTAGATAGCAAACTGGTAGAGTAAAAAAGGCAACACTGGTAGACTAAGACAGTTACAGAAAAGATTTTTTTTCTCTCTCTCTTTTTTTAAAGACCCAAGCACTTTACACAATTTTCTGCTAAACCACCAGGATAAGCTTGCTGTGCACATTTTAACCTTTATGAATTTGTAGCATAACTTTTTAATGCAACATTGCACTGTATCTAGAAGACCTGAAATCTACAATTTGATGGATAAATACAGCTAAAGAAATATGGCAGTCTGACATACATGACAGATATACAGCATCTGCTTGTTATGCATGTCTAGTGAATAAACCGTTAAAAAATTTACCAATATCCTAAATGTAGCAATGCAAAACAACTTAAATCCTGTTTATCCTTTTCTCAAGAGTTTCTAAAGAGGACAGTAATATAACCAAGACACTTTCTGAGTGTGGATGGCATATACTCACACAAAACAAGCCTTACAACACATGATTTTCACATGCATCACACTCACTTCAGACAACCCTTCTCCACTTGTATTTGTCAGCATGGATAAAGGTAACCCTGGCTACCACTCTTTCTCCAAATGGATGGTTGAGTCTTGCAGTGGACTTCACATGAACAATTACAATTGCTATCCATACTTATACTCTTTTACTCAGTTATTGTCCCTAATCTGTATATAATACACTATAGTACTGCATCTTAATAAATGGCAGTACAGTAAGACCCCTAAAACATGGTCTTGTAACCTTGAAAAATACAAACTCAAAACAAGATAGAATATGGTGAATTTGAACAATTGCATGTTATGAATATTTTGGAAGAGAAGTGTTCATCATCTATTAAAACTAGACATTGGTAATGAGTGAAATTATATGTAGATGCTGGTTATACAATATTATGAAAAACATGAAAAAGTATAGAAACTCCTTTCTAGGACTGTGCCCAAACCAAATGCTTGCTGGCAGGGTTGGGAGTTTTGCATCACTGTAACCCACAGAAGTTTTTGCCCATACCCACCTAGTCCAGAGGGAACACTTGCATTAGCTTATAGTGGTGCAAAACACACACACACACACACACACACACACACACACACACACATTTGGTGTGGATGCAACCTAAGGAATGAAATTAAGTGTGCACTTCTAAATTTTCCTACATATCAAACTGCATTGGCTCAACATCTGTTGTGCAAAACAAAACCTTCAACTCCTTCTCTTAAAAACCAAGCTGAAAATTAAAGACTATATAAGATGCTCATTACTTCATCCAAACATGCCTCCCTGTCCCTATTTACTCTCCATTATCTCATTTACCACAGTAAGATGCTTTACTATATAACATCTCTTTTTGTGAGAAATAAGCATGAACAGGCTTTCTTCACTTAATACAGGTATATGCTGAATTACTGTTTTTTGTTATTTCTATTAATACTGGAGAAAGCCCCAGTTTCCTGGATTGTTTAGTTGACTCAAAGCATGTTTATATATCACAGCACACTAATGCATTCAAATGTGAACAAGCCCCGTTCAGATATCTAGCACAAAACTATACAAGTTAATGACATTATTCCATGTTTCAGTGGAAGCAATGAACAGACAACTGTAAACTCTGATAATCATTTTCGTTATAGAGATGATTATACTATTCTCTCTTTTTTTATACCACACCATAATTTTCTCTCATCACAAGGCCATCATTTAACTTTGTACTTTCAATAGTAATAACCTTATAATTATGCTGTATATCCTTTTATTCATTATAGTATTATAGTCACCAAGTTGTTTCTCATTCCATCACACACACACACACACACACACACACAAAATGTGAGTGGCTTTTAATTTTGTGGATGTGGAGATGTTTAGGGAGATACTGCTGTCCACGATAAAATCAAGATCAGAATATGCAACCTTAATAAAATAGCAACAAAAATAAAACTAAGAATGATGTCACTTAGATTCTAGAAGTTAAACAGTGCCACATAAACATTTACTTTCCACCCATTTTTTTTTTTTTTTACTTCTGAACAACTTTATCCATGAAGAAAGTAAATATTCCCTGGAAGCCAGATAAACCTCTCACACTAATACAGTATCCACAGCCATATCCACTTAAACAGTAATCATTCCTTGAAGACATGCCACAGCTCTTGCATTAAAATCTTCAGTACTGTATACTGGAACTATTGCAAAGTTTTTCCCCTTCCTACATGCACGTTGCTTGTATAAAATATGTTACTCTGTCCAACAATGTCCCCTCTGAAATTGGCATCTCTGTTTACCATCCTTTTCATTCATTTACATCATCCAAAATACTGTATCTACAAGAAATCAGTACTGCCCAAAATGATAATACTAAATACATTCTGGTACAAGACCTTGCAATATAGCTGACACTATTTTGAACTGATGATAGTCTCATATGTTCCATACACTGTGTGTGTGCATGTGGTTGTATGTGAATACTGCCTGAATACTGTACTCCTATCTGTAATACTGCAAAATAAACACTTTTGAAGATAAATATTCTTTAATAGCACATGGCTAGTTTATTCAATATGGGTTTCCTCTCTCTTCTGAATCATGTCCCTCATGAGATTAAGATGCCATGCTCTGTATCTCCCCACCTCACATTAAAATGAGTTATGATAATGAAACTAAATTTTATCACTCACATATTCTGAACAGCTTTGATATGTAGCAATATTATTATGGAGGAATTATCAGGATCTGAAAATGCATATTCAAATGCAAAGAAAATTGTCTGACAAGCATTTTGGGCTTGTTTTATGACTAAATACTTCTTGATGTATACAAAAGCATTATGTAATAAAAAAAAAATAAAAAGTACTAGTACTCTCTCCTTGTGACTACAAAATTTTCTCCAACAGTCTTTTGGAATGTACATCACAATATGAAACTGTTTTATGTAAGAAAATGTTTCAGCATCTACTGTACACTTTTGAAAATGCACACATTAATTTCACAGGGAACTCAGCAAGATGGATGGGACTTGGGGTGAAGTATCCAAACCCCTAGAGCATATTCATCTACTGTATGAAAGCAGAGAAATGAATACATCAAGGAATCACAGGTACAACAAAATTTCTTCAAGCTAATACAGTAGATCTGGTGCTACAGAATATGATTATCTGCAAAAACCCCAAAGCTAATAAAATGAAGCACTAGTAAGCACTGATGTTTAATGATAAGGTATGGTTGCTAGAATGTTTCAGTATCATAAAGAAATTAAAATGATTCCTTGTCATTTCAGGCTGATACAATATCAATTAATTAACTAATTAATTTTCATAGTTAAAAAACAATTGAAAATCATTTTTCTTTTGTGGTTCATATTGAATGATTTTTTTTTTTTTTAATGTACTCACTAGCAGCTGCTGTTCCATAAAAAATAAATAAATTTAGCTACTGACTTCATTCTTGTTTGTGACTGCTACGTAACAATGATTTACATCTCATGCCAATGCCGTCAAATACTGAAAATGAGCCTTTACATATGAAAAAAAAATTGACCATTAAACCTATTACACTGACCCCATAATTATTGTGAGAAGGGAATTTGCAAGTGTTTACACTGCTTGGTGAACATTTTCATTCTCCCTTCCAAAATTTTCTTCTACTTGTACATATACATCACTAGCTTCTTAAATGTTTGTTCTGAATCACAAACTCATGAACAAATTTAAAAGACGATACTATGGCTACCTTTCTACACTGTGAATAAAGGAAAATGTGAATACATTCTTAGTCTTGTAAGTCAAAACTATTATACGCAGCTACTAATAGGCAGTCTGCTTTAAAGCAGATAATTTCATGAGCTTTCTGATGGTGGGTTGACTTTTTTTTTCTTTTTTTTAACATAGTCTTCAAGAGGAATACATAAACTGATCCAAATCTGGCAAAGGATGACAACTGTGCCTCTGGCTTCTGGCATCTCTCGCATGACCTCAGGAAGAACTGCTGAATGTTTAAATCTATACCACATGTATCTCACAACAATGCACTAATTGAAAACTTTTTCTTTTAGCATTGCTTACATCAATATGATGTGACATTTGTCAAATGGATCTTGAAAGTATCTGCCATGATATCTGTGTCCGATTCCATGAAAGGGATGAGTCAGTAATGTTTTAACAAGGAAAAAGTAAATCAATAAAGCTCATATTTCATGGCTAACATGACTATAGGAAATATATGTGTGTTCCACCCAATTACCTATCACTGAATACTCACACATTAAACTAAAGTGTAACTCAAGGACATAAAGTTTCCATTCCAGACATGATTAAATAAATTTATTGTTTCCTAGAAAAACTTATTACAACAGTATGCTAAAAGACAAAATGATAGACGTCTATGAATATTTCTTATGAAAGCATTACACATACAAGCTTACACATTCATCACAGCAATGACTGAACGGTTTGATCTCAATGTTCTCTGCTGTGGTGGAAAAAGAAACTGGTAATACCCTACCCAGCATTACAATAAGCTAACCATATTTGTCCCAATTGCAGACAAGCCTACATGTTGATTTCATGATTCAACTTTAAAGATTCATTGATGAGCACTAAATTCCAGCTCTTATAAAACAAGATAAAGAACTGCTAACTCTTTACACCAAAAAAATAATAATCTATGAACTAGGACACTGTACATTATTGACTTTTACCAAGGACACACCTAGATTCACTGTCAGAAAATACACACAACAGCTTTTGAACCAACAGTGCCTCATCAACTATTATTTTTACTGATGACCCTTCAGACATTACCCTCATGTTTTAAATCATAAAACTCCATAATTTAATATGCACATCCAGATGTATCTATTGCATTACTAAGGATCTAGCAATTAGGATCCTTGTATATGGTATGGCAGTGGTAGCTCCTATCTCATATCCAGGGAAGTTGGGGCTCAGTTCTCTGAGGTGAAAATTATGAGGACTGTACTTCTAATTCTCCGAAGTGAAAATTATGGGTACTGTATATTTTAAAAATGCATCTACTTGAAAAAATTATTGCACTGTTAATCTATTAATCCTGAATAAATTATTTTAGAAGTTTGTAATCAAACCACGGGCAGAGTCAAAGAAATGGATAATCAAGATCCTTATTTCATGCTTTAGGGAGATGGCTCAGTAGACAATTGAAAAACATCTACTGTATTTCAAACTACATTGTAGGAGCTGTACAAATACTTTTCACAGCTATCTGTGAATATATGAATCAAAATCTGCCAAATTATTCACAAATAATTTCTACATATCTTTGACAGCAAAAACACAATATGGATTTAAAAAAAAAAAATGAGCATGTGTGGGTGGGGATTACACATGGCATTTTAGTAAAACATAGGTTACACTGCTGTGTGAAAATACTGGAAGTGCCATGTGCCTTGCATTGCCACACACACACACACACACACACACACACACACAATTATACTGTATATATATACAGTAAGAACTCACCATAATGGACTAATTGGGGCCCAAACCATTCCACAAAAAGTGAAATTCTGATAAAAACGACATCCAGACTTTTCCATGCTATCCCAGACTTTTTCCGATATATCAGACATTAGTCTGAATCGCACCAACGGTTTTTAAACTGTTTTCACTACCATTGCAGTACTGTACTGAATTATACTTTCACTACAATAATCAAATTGTATAATATATAAAATAATACTATACTGTACACTGATAAACATGTCTTTTATTTACCTAATTGTGGTGAACATAGCTAATATGGTCAGGCAGTCCGGACGGCTTCTGGCTTTATCGGACTTTTTCTGATACAGTACATAGAAATTTAGTCCTGTAGCTCCTTGATTCTGATAAAAGCAAATTCTGGTCTACTGAAGTCCGTTATATCGAGGTTTTACTATATAAAGTATATATATATATATATAGATAGATAGATAGATAGATGGATAGATAGAAAGATAGACAGATAAAATGAATGATATATGTGTGGAGAGAGAGAGAGAGAGAGAGAGAGAGAGAGAGCTCAGTCGGTAGAGAGGTGGCCTGCAGTCCCACCAGACCCAGGTTCAAATCCCTGCTGAAGCAGGGAACAGTTTAAAGATTTGATTTTAGCAAAAAGTAGATTTTACTTATCTACTGGAAGACCCGCCGACATGTCGTAAAAATACCCCCGCTAAAACCAATACACCAGTCCTGAATGAGACAGCCCTAGCATGTATTCAGTATGGATGGTGGGTGTTAGCGCCGAAGTGGTGACATGTGGACGTGTATGGTATGTACGAGGACTACTGGGCCTTGGGAGCAGGCTGTGAAGCCTTTGCTCAGTCGGACACACACACATATATATATATATATATATATATATATATATATATATATATATATATATATATATATATATATATATATATATATATATATATATATATATATATATATATATATCCCTGTGTACTGTATACTGTATATATATATATATATATATATATATATATATATATATATATATATATATATATATATATATATATATATATATATATATATATATATATATATATATATATATATATATATATATATATATATATATATATATATATATATATATATATATATATATATATAGAGAGAGAGAGAGAGAGAGAGAGAGAGAGAGAGAGAGATTTTACATATATATATATATATATATATATATATATATATATATATATATAACCCATTGGAGCCCAGAGTCTGCAGTTGTGGACAGAACTGGGAATTTTCAAATCTTAATAAAGTAGGGAACCCCCGGGTAGGGACCTATGAGCTTCGCGACTATGAGCCAATAGGCGGAGGGCGGTACGCTTAGCATCCTCCCAGGACGGTGCCTCGCCCAGCATCTCTGGGATCCAATGGGAGATATATATATATATATATAAATATATATATATATATATATATATATATATCTATATATATATCTATCTATCTATCTATATATCTATCTATCTATCTATATATATATATATATATATACTGTATATATATATATATATATATATTGAATATATACATATAGATAGATAGTTAGACAGATAGACAGATAACTATATATACATGTATACCCAAGTTTAATGATGCAATTGGTTACGTAAAAACCCATTGTTAGGCGGGGTATTGTATCTCAGAGTAGTTTTAACATGTAAAGTACAGGGATGCATTTTTTGAGCCATGGGTTTCCCCCCCAGCCAAGTCCTAAACCCATCCAAATGAGTCCACAAACAAGTTTAAAGTCAATCTAGATGGCCTAACAGCTGTAAAAGAAGCTAACCTATGCCTAACATCTGCCAATAACTTACTAAAACCAAAAAATAAAATCTAAAAATCATCAAACATGTCTGGAAAAAATCAAGTTTAGTAAACTGTACCCCAAAATGGCGATGTTCACCCCATCTATGACTATAACACATTAATCTAAGGCTAAAAATTGTTTATAAATTAACCTAAACACATAATTTTAGTCTAAAATATAATCAAAGTCAGTAAAAAAAAATCAAAACCCATCATTAAACTCGAGTTTGGCCATCATTAGCCCCTTAACCGCCAGGCGTCACTTTCGTGATGCTTGGGAGCAAGGGATCATACCGCGGGGCGTCACTTTTGTGATTCCGTGTTATTTTGAATTAGCCCGGGCTTTCAAGTGGTGGCTTGAATCATCTATCAGTACTGCCAATGTCCAACACTAGTCAGCACTCCTAATCTCATCTGTACTCCCATCCATTGTTGACAATTTAGCCATTTCTCCCCGTTCTTGACTCCCCTCCCTACCTCCCCTACCTTACCCTCTCCTATCGCCTGCCCGGTCGTGCTACACTAAGTAAATCTTCCCTGGAATTTTCCGCTGATTTCATCCATTGAAATAAGCCCTATGTCCTATTCTTATACCAAATAATATAAAAAAAGAAATAAGGTAAGTGATAGTGCCATACACCTGGAATTGGCTAATTATCACCTGACAACACCTTACGTGTGCTCGTTCGCTAATTTTCGCTGTTTATTTCCCCTTGAAATATGTCGTATAATCTATTCTTGTAATAAAAATATATATAAGGAGGGAAGGGAGAAGCCAAAGTGATATTTACATTCACCTGGAACTACCTAATTTACTATGTATTGTCTAGATTTCCTGCCAATTATTTCACAGCGTATATATTAGCAGCTGTCACCAGGCTGAGATTGGCAGCACTGCACTTCCCCTAGGCAGGCCACCACACAGTGTATTCAGTTTACTGTTGTCTTTCAAGGTGAAAGCACGTCGAATTCGCGCCTATCAAATTCCGCCCCTTTTTAGCCCCATGCAAAGGGCCCTGTGACCTCTACCCCCTACTAAACCTCGTGTGGAAAGAGGTAAAGGGATAAGTGAGTGTTGTGGAACGTGAACTGGCTAATTTGTCAAATGAAAATGATAGAGAATGACTACGATCTTTCTGGTGAGTAAAACAGTGCAAGTGGAAATGTAAATAATGTGTAAACAGCAAGTGAAAGCAATGAATGTAAATATAAGTAAACAGTGGAAAATAGTGTTATATGTTACTACAAGTGACAGTGCCTAACACAGTGTAAATAAAATAGAAATGTAAATAATGTAAATAAAATAGAGAATGTAAATAGAAATGTAAATGAGTAGTAATATAAGTATACGAATATATATACTAGGAGTAATGAAAGTGAAAGCTTCACTCTAGCATGTATGAATACTATGAGTTATGAAAGTGAAGGTGAAAGTGACAGATTCACTCTCAACGCTAGTATAAAGGACGAGAAAGTGAATGCTACGTATTTTACTGAAAGAGAAATTGAATGCCTACTGTGACAATAAACTACTATTACTGAAGGAAATTTATGGATAAAGACTGTAGATATATATAAGTGTTATATAGTAATAGAAATATAAACTGTGAGTGTTTTTATGAATAATAAATGACAGAACACCAGCGGCGAACAATCGCAAGTGGGAAGGTCATACGCACTCGTAATTTTCACAGTTTTTTTTTTTTTTTTTGGAGTATGGATTCCAAACTATTTGAGAATCATAGAATAGTGTTTCTAGTGATAATATCAGGCTGTGGTAATCATATTATGGGTTGCAGGGAAGTGTAAAGTGAAGACTTCGTTACCCAATTGCAGAGGTCTCCACAAGTCCTACGGTACTCGACAATGGCTCAACAAACATCCCAGGTGAAAGCTGAAGGTATGTGCCATATGCATATGTAATTTTAATATTCTAGGACTAATAACTGATTTTTGGCAAACATTTTTAGAGAGTCTGTCGGAGCGCGAATATGCCCATGGGACATGCAAGTCAAAGCAAAACAAGCCCGCGGTTTAGGGGTATGGTGGCATTTCTACCCCCATTGTTAAGCCGGGGTATCGTATAACGAGGTATACCTGTATCAATATACACAGTAGAACCCCGGACTTCGTACACAATTCGTTCCTGGAGGCTGTATGAGTAGCGAATTGTTCGAAAACCGAATCTTTTTTCCATAAGAAACAATGTAATTTACATTAATCCGTTCTTTAGTACAGTATGGATGAAACGGTAGATTTCGCCATACTATAATGAATGGCAAGATCGGAGACATGGGTTTCACTTTCAGACTTTGCAATGAGTTCTTTTTTCAGCTTAATTGATGTTCTCACTGCTTTACTTTTAGCTCCAGCTGACTCACTAATCTCTTGGGGCCCATGATTATGTACAATTTTCTAACGAAAATACGTAATTCATGACGAAGTTTAATGGAGCCTGTATAACCGATGCATAGCTGGCGGAAGACAAAGCCAGACTGGCGACCATGTGGCACCTACGACGCTGCATCTCTTAGTGTGAATAACGGGTCACCGTACGATACTGGAGTGATTTTTGGGCGAAAAAGCTGTACGAAAACCGAGTTGTATGAGTAGAGAGGCTTACGAATTCCGGGGTTCCACTGTATATATATATATACATATCCATCATCCAATCCTACATTGCCCCGTGAGGAGCGTAGGAGCCCGGGGCTAAGCAGTTGGTCCCGGCATTTAAGATGAGAGTGACCAGCCTCACTCATCCCTGAGTGGCAAATATATATACACACACACACACACATACTGTATATATATATATATATATATATATATATATATATATATATATGAAACTGTAATCCCTTTAAAACCCAGATGCCCAAGTCAAGGACACCCCAAGACCTGGACATTTTGGGCTCAGGTCTCTGGACACCAAAAAAAAAAAAAAAAAAAAAAAAAAAAAAAAAAAAAAGCCAATATGTGTTCATCCCTACTTTAAATTTGCCGCAAGGTAATGAACAGCTGTGTTTTGGCACGAAGTTACTCTGGTGACCGTTAGAGCACCCCTGCAATCTTCCCCAGTTCCCGTTTACATACCGTCATGACTGCACACTCGTCGCCATGGCTGCCCATGGCTCATTTTTGTGAGTATAAAGTGGATAAACTGCAATACCTCGCCACTAGACCACATGGGAATTTGCAGTGTTGTGCAGTGTTAAGAAATTATAATTCAAAGTGCAAAGAACTCAGTGCAGAGTGCAATACTGGCGCGTTGTAACTGGCATGGCGCAAGTAAGAACAGAATATGAAGTGTAAAACAATTATAATCATAGTGCAAATGATTAAGTGCAGCATAACACTGGATTACTGTACATGCTTCAAGTGCACCTTCACCACTCCCAGAGCCATAGAGGGGGCAGGTTAATCTTCGTGACGGCCATGGACGTGTCGTAAGTACCCTGTACTGTACACTGCTAAATATATTCCATGCTCATTTCAAATTTCTCATTCTCTGGTTCCTTTTTATTTATTTCATGGTTTCCATCCCTTATTTGTGTGAACAGGGTCTTAAATAGGTGCTATGCAGGTCTGGTAGGGAGTTGGTTAGGTGGTTTTCAAAGTTAAGTTGGGTTAGAGTCCAAAAGTACCTGTCCAGGGGTCATTTTCCCAAGTCCCGGACAAACCCAAGTCCCAGACGTGCCTTTGGCTCTATTACATCGGATCTTGGAGGGATTACTTTATAGATATATATATATATATATATATATATATATATATATATATTTATATATATATATATATATATATATATATATATATATATATATATATATATATACTGTATATACACACACACACACACACACACAATACACAGTACAATCCCTGATATCCGGTATCCAAATAACCGGGCTTATCAGAAAACCAGGAGAATTCACAGGCTGGCAAATATATAAATAAAAATAGAAGTATGCGCCACTGTGAATGCCCGCCCCTGCACAGGCTAGTCACATGTCACGTTGAGACAGGGTGAAGTCAGGCAATGTGAAGTGAAGGCATTTCTGGTCAAGGTCATTTCCTAGTTTCAGCCTTCCTTCCCCCTCTTTCCCCTCCTCTAATTTGGTCACCCTCCATAGCTCCACAAATCACCAGCCTGCTTACCACCAACAGTCTGAAGACAAGCACTCTCGCTGTTGTGTTGTGTTGTGATAGATGGTGTTTTCTAAACTCCGCAATGCCTAAAGCGCATATTGTACTAATCTTAGACACACTGTGCTCACCTTGAAACAGAAGGAAGGATGGAAGGAAGGAATAATGAGGAACTAGCACCAAGCCATAATATGGCCGTATGGCACAAAGGTTGAAGGGAACAAGGTAAACAATAATACTGTATTAACTGTATGATACAAAGAGCAGTAAGAAAAGTGATAAGACTGGAAGCAGAAACTGTGAGAGAGTCATCTAAGAAATCAGTAGGTTGTGGGGGCCAATGTGGTGAGGAATGGAAGGGGAAAACTGAGATGATGTTGGAGTGTAGATGAGCTATCAAGAAAAAGATGATGGGTAGTCATAGGGCAGTTACAGCATGAGCAGATGAGCTGAGGGTTATGGCTCATCAAATGACCATGAGTTAAGTGGGTATGGCCCAAGTGAAGACGAGCAAGGATAGTCTCCCATTGACAACTGGGGCGGACTGATGTGTGCCAGGGAAGAACGGAAGGTTTAACACTATGAAATTTGTTTTGAACCTGTGGTTCCACAAGAACTGCCAACAATAACAGACGAGATGGGCTTGAAGAGGAAAACAAAGGCCGGAATGGGGCGGAGAGAGGACATACAGGAGAAAATGGCAAGGCATGCCAATGAGTCAGCTTGTTTATTACCTGTTATCCCAATAAGGCTAGGAACCCAGAAGAAGCAAACTGACTTTTTTCAAACAGAAAGGTGGACCAGCCACTCCTGAAACTGGGTGATCAGAGGATGAAATAAAGGCGTGGTGAGTGAGGAAGTGAGCACACTGAGAGAATCAGAGAAGATAACAAAGGTGGAGGAACAGAACCTAACAAGAAACTTCACAGCAAAAAGAATAACATACAGTTCTGCAGTGGGGATACTTGCAATGGAGGGAAGTGTAGTTTGGAAGGAGTCAGGGGACAAAACAGCAAATCCAATACCATGTCAAAATTCTGAGCCATCAGTAAAGATATGCATGGTGGAAGAGTGACTGGACGTATGTTATAGAAAATGGGAGTGAAAAGTATCTAGGGGAAGACGAGACTTAGAACAAGGGAGAAGAGAGGGCAGACCACAGCAGGAGGTAGAAGCCTTGGTGGGAAGACACTGGACATAGTAGAAGAATAGGAGGAAACGCAAAATCAATAAATTGAAGAAGGGTGGGGACCCGAAGGGGGAATGGAAAAAGGAGAAGGGAGACTGAGTGAAAAGAGCATTGGAGAAGGTTGGGACGACAGAGTAACTTACTTGTAGGAAACTGAGGGAGACGTGTATAGGACCTAATAGTGAGAAGAGAACAATAATAAGAGAGGGGAGAAAAGCCTGTTTCAGCACAAAGACTTGTAGCGGAAGTTGACCGAAATGAACCAACAGCTAAACGAAGACCAGTTTGATGAACAGAATCTTGCTTTGAGAGAGTGCAAATGGAGGCAGAAGAATAGACATGGCAACCATAACTGAGTCTGGAAAGAATATGGACAGAGTGAAGATGAAGAAATATGACACGATCAGCACCCATAAATGGCGAGACAGCATTTACAGCAAATGAAGACGATGAAGAGCAGAAGACTTGAGGGAAGAAATATGTGCATTCCAATTTAACTGAGAGTCAAATGTGGGGCCAAGAAATGTGGTAGAGGATCAGTAGGGAAGAGGGATGATACATACGTTCAGAGAAGGCTGTGGCATGGTTCGTGAAAGAGTAAATGTTACTCCACAGGACTTGGAGGTAGAAAAATGAAAACCACAAGTAGAAGTCCGAGTGGAGGCAACATCGATAGCGGAATGAAGGGTTTGTAGACAAGGTAGGTCTGAATCTGCCGCATAAATAGCTAAATCATTGACATACAGAGAGGCTGAAACAGAAGGGAGTAGAGATGAGAAAATACCATTTATAGCTATAAGAAAAATGATAGTACTAAGGACCCAGCCTTGAGGGACACCTTCATGCTGGGGGGGGGGGGATGGGAAAGGTGGTTTCTTAGACAGACATAAAAGGTTCGGAGGGAAACAGAGTTTTGAAGAAAAAACCTATGTTAGAATGAAGACCTAGGGAACAAAGACAATGATGACTATGATACTTCCAGGTCATATCACAGGACTTCTCTAATTCTCAAAAAAAAGATGGCAATGACTGACTGGTGAAGTGAAAATGCAGAGCAGATAAAATATTCGAGTTTAAGGAGAGGATCTAAGGTTCTGAAAGCTCTGCGATACCCAAGCTGTAAGGGGGAAAGAGGACTACAGGATTCAAGGTACCACGAGTCAAGTATTGACCATCTGTTCAGGCGGTTTACATAAACAGCTAGTCAGGGCTATGAGACAGTAATCCTAAGGATGGTGATCAGTTTACCAGCTTTAAGAAATGGGAGGATGATCCCTATAAGCCAATCAGAAGATCTACTGTATCTATCTATCTATATATATATATATATCTATCTATCTATCTATTGCCAGACGCCTCAATCCCGTTTGGGGTGGCCACAAACAAATCGCCTCCAAGTCGCCCTGTCCCCCGCCATTTCACTGCCCTGCTCCCAACTCACACCCCCCCCTCTCATATACCTCTCCACCCCATCCCTCCATCTCATCCTCGGCCTCCCCCTCTATATCTATATACTGTATATATATTTATTTTGGAGCCTCTGTGGTACAGTGGTAGAGTGTGCGTTTCATACATGGGTAAACCAGGGTTCGCGCCCTGCCAAGGTAATAAACTTTGGGAGAGTTCACCCAGCCATGTAATGCATTGGCAGACACAAGGGGTGCTGTGGTTGAACCAGTGTCGCTTACTATAAAGTATGCTTGCACCCAGTCGGCTTGGGAAGGCTGATTACACTTGGTTCACAGACTCCACACACATCCAAAGCCACTCCAACACTACAATTACACTTACAAGCACTTCTCACCATACATACAACCTCTGCCAGACAGCCTAAGCCACTTGGTAGAGATACATTGGCTGTATCGTCCTGATTTCGGTCGGGATAGGCCGGTCCCGCAGTGGATACTCAAACAGCTGATAATGATGATGATGATATATTTATTTTATGTGTCTGACTCTGGGCATAGGTTTCACAGCCTGCTCCCAAGGCCCAGTAGTCCTCCTACATGGCATACACTGCTGCATGTCACCTGTTCAGCACTAACACCCGCCGTCCATATTGAATACGTGCTAGGGCTGTCTCATACAAGACTGGTGTATTGGTGTTAGAGGGGGTATTTTTATGACATGTCGACGGGCCTTCTGGTAGATCATTAAAGTCTGCTTTTATTAAATTCAAATCCCTACACTGTTCCCTGCCCCAGCGGGGATCTGAACCTGGGTCCAGTAGGATTGCAGGCCACCCTCTCTACCGACTGAGCTACTGCCTCCCCCTGAAACCTTCAGTCCAAAATCAGATTTAAGGTGATGAAATTCTGGAGGGAGATGAGACCCAATACTAAGACTAAAATAATTACCCAAAGCATGTGCAACTAAGGAAGAATCAGCGACAGACCAGCCATCAATATGAAGAACTGGAGCTTGGGGTGGGATATGTTTGCCTGATATTCTACAAAGTTGGGACCGAACTGCTGCAACAATTGTATTTACAGAAAAGAAAGATATATAGTCTCTCCAATTAGAATGTTTAGTCTGGCGGATAGCATGATGGAAGGCAGCGGAAGCTCAGTGAAATATGAGGTGGCTACAAATCCAATCAGGGGTGGACTGCTTATGACAAAAACTTTTCCAGATGGCATTCAAGTACTTGGGTAGTGTGATGAGTAAGGATAGAAGTTTTGGGGATGAAGTGCTTGAAAGGGTACAGCAGAGAAGGAAGGTTGTTGGTTCACTGAAAACGGTGATGAGAAATAGGGAGGCGAGTATGGAAGTTAAGAAGTCACTGCATGATAGCATAGTGTTCCCTACCCTGACGTATGGAAGCGAGGCATGGACCTTGCTAGGGGATAACTAGTCGAGTGAGAGCAGTGGAAATGAGTTACCTGGGAGGAGCATGTGGAGTGGCATGGAGGGACAGGTTGACGAATGAAGACGTGAAAGAATGTTGTGGGGTGGATGTGGATGTGACTGAGAACATTAGGAGAAATAAACTAAGGTGGTTTGGACATAAGGAGAGAATGGAGAATGAAAGACTGACTAAGAGGGTGTATGAAGGTGAAGTGGAGGGAGGAAGAGAGAAGTGGAGACTGAGGATGAGGTGGAGGGATGGAGTTGAGAGGTATATGAGGGAGAGGGGAGTGAGTTGGGGGGAGGGCAGTCAAATGGTGGGTGATAGAGCGACTTGGAGGCGTTTTGTCTGCGGCCACCCTTTGCGGGATTAGGGCGCAGGGCTATAGATAGACAGACAGACGTTTCACATTGTGGGATCGTGAACAAGTAGGTGTCCACCACGGAAAACATCTGGCAGTAGACTGTCATGTATCATGGGGGATGGTGGTGAGAGCAGCACTTACAACCAGGACAAGGACGAAAGAAAACCTATCTTGTGGAAACAAAAAGAGGAAGGAAGAAGAGGGGGCACTGCAAGGGAAGAAAATAACTCCCAGTCAGCAGCATGCAACTGCCAACAGGGGGGATAAGGAAGAGGACAGTAAGAGGCAAGAGAGAGTTTGGCAGGGAAGTGGTCACTAAAAAGAGTGTCTTCGAATACCGATCACTGAAAATTGAAAACAGCTGAAGGTGAGCATGGGGACAGATCCAGACGAGGGAATGAGTATGGAGATCAAAGTGAGTAGGGGTGCCAATGTTAAGAATGAAAAGATCTTGAAAAGAAAGAAACTGTTCTAGTGGTGACCACAGAGTCACCCCAAAGGGAATCCCTGCAACTGAAGTCACCATGAGGAAGAACTGGAGGAGGAAGGGAATGAAGGAATGAGACAAAGTTAAGAAAATCAGGAACGAGAGAAGGAGAGAAAGAGAGAGAGTTCACAGGGATCCAGTGATGGAGAAAGATACAAGCAGAAGTATGGGGGATAGAAACAGAAAGAGGTTCAAATGGGACATCACTGCAGTTAACGAAGGTAGTGTCATATGAAGGAGGAGATCCAAGAAAAGTAGAGCCAGGAATAAGAACAAGGGAAGTATTAAAAAAGGTTTCTTGAAGAGAGATGAAGAGGACTGTGAGAGGAAATAAGAAAACGAAAGTCTGTACGATGGGTACAGAAGTCTCTGATATTCCAATGAAGAAGAGCCATGACTATGGAGAATCGAGTGTGGGAGGAGTGAAGGGATTGTTTACGGTATTGAAGGAGAGAGTATCCAGGAGGCATAGGTAAATAAAAATGGAAGAGACTGGGGAAGGTAGGGAGGGCATAGTGATCACAGAGGAAGTGAGTGGCTAGAAAAAGGAAAAGTAGGAAACAGAAAACAGCAGAGGGGAGGAGGAGGTGCAGGAAAGGTAAAATGAATGGAAGGGGAAAGTTCAGGAGAAGTAGAAGGAATGGGCAGGGAAAGTTCAGGAGAGGTAGAAGGAAGTGGGGATGGGGGCAATGTATTTCCACAATGACAAGTGTAGCCAAAGAAGAGATACAGTGAAGATAAAGCAGGGATTCTGCTTCCATAGAAGAGGACAAAGGTTGAGTGTGAGTTGGTGATATAGTATTATGGCGTTGTTGTTTGGAGGAGGGGGAACACTAGATAGGCTGGGCAGTAGGGGAAGGGGGAGAGAGACCAGTAAATATGAAATGAAGAGAATACAACAGTATGTTTACATATGTTTGCTCAGGGAGAAGGTGAGGGAGGAGAAGAATGGAAGTATACTAAATGGGAAGGAGGTGGGGCAGAGGGAGCAGAACTAACAAGAGAGGCCGAAGAGTTACAGGAATCAGGAAGAGAGGCAAGAGCAGCAAAAGAATTTGAGAGGTACTGAAGTAGAGACACTGGGTGTGCAGGAAATCTGTGATATAGGAGTGAGTTGGGCCACACATGCATATGAGATGCCAAGGGAGTGCCCCAAGCAACATGATTGTAGACAGGCTTCTCAGAGGGAAAGCCCTGTTTTTCATCGGATATGGGACTCTATGACTTAAAAAATATAAGTAGGGCATTTTCTGTAGGAGGCTGTATGATGTCCCCCACAGTTCGGGCAGGACTGGAAGGTTGTACACATGTGAACACAGTGTCCAGCTTGTGAACAGCTGAGGCAAACAACCCATGATCAGCAGAATTTTGCTGGATGGCCAAAACACCAGCAGGAAGTGCATTGACAAGAGGGAGGAACAAATTCTTTAACAAAGGGGACTATGCCTAATGATAATGGAGGAGGGAAGATCTCAAGATCTGATAACAATTTTGGCAATGTTGGCTGATTGTTGGCAGCATCCTTGGGGAGGGATTGTATAACAGTGAACTGAAAGAATCATGTAGCTCTGCTCTGAAAGAATGAGTCTGATATCTTCTGAGCACTCAGTTAAGTTTCTAGTGCCAAAAGACAAGTAAGAGGGAAAACAGACATTGCCAGTGACTGAAATTTACTGTGCATCTGGATAGATTGAGCTCAGATTGCCTGAAGGGTTGACTAAAGATGTAACTTTTTCTGCTTGAGCTGCATTTTGTACTTTGAGGAGACGAGAACCATTGGGTCGTACAGAGAATATATCTGAGCCTAGCTGTCATCACAGGGAGAGATGAAGCGAGAGGTCAGCTGTTTGAGAATTGATGTTAAAATATTGAGACCATAACCAAGGTCCAAAAAGAAAAGTGGTCAAGACAGGGTTAGTGAGCAGGGAAGCAGTACAAGGATGGGACAAGGAAGCTGATGAAACAGGATGGGTAGATGGAGGAGGGGGCAGAGGCAGATGAGATTCTAAAGTTACTATAAAAGAACAGGTGAACAGTGTTGAACAAGGAAAGGACTGTGAGGTGGGAGATGGTGTAGTTACGCAAGGGAAAACAGGTTGAGAAACAGTGAAAAGAGCCACGGAAGTATCAGGAAGAGAAGACGGGGTCGCCATCAGGGTCAATACATTGGCAGAACTGGGGGAGGGGGGGAACCAGAAACATTTTCTATAATCTTCCTTGGGAATGAAAAGGCTCAACATGACTGCTAAAAAGAAAGATTTGTTTAGATGGGTCCTGGAGACCAGAGGCCCGGCCAACAACCCAAGTAGGGACCAAGCTCCAAAGCATGCCTCTATCCAAGAAAGAATAGTAACGTCATATGGGAGAGGAGAGTCTCCCAGCACAAAGATGGGCCTTCGGCTCTTTGCCAGAGTACTACCACTAAGCAACAGCACCCCTGGATCCGAAAGCTGCATTTCAGCAGCAGTTCCGCCTTAGCAAAGGTCCACCTTGGCAGAGGTCCACACACTGGGGTGGTGCCGAAATACCATGATATCTACAACTGGCCAGACCAATAGGCCACAGGCACACCCTAATCCTTCCTGCTGGAACTTCCCAAGAGTCATTTATGAGAATTTTGATGAATGTGGAAAATTCAACTCATTTAAACCCCGACATGCTCATCACCTCATATGAGGCAATGTGCAGGCCACCCCTGGCCGCGTTGATCGCCTCATATGGGGCGATGGGTCTCCACCCAATAATTTCAAGCACGAGGAAGTGTCAGCGGTTTCCATGGAAGCACTGAGTCTCCTTCTACGCAAGCCCTGCCACACTGCAATTGCCAAATACCGCATACTTAGCAATTCAGTTCTCATTTGTAGCCCAGCAATGGTGGACTCACGTCCGTCTACCTCCTGTGGTGCTGGCGACTTATCGCCGCCCTCACACCCACCCAAGAGCTGTAAATTACAAAGAGACAGGGGTGATGAAGGCTTTGAGCTCAGAGACACTTGATCTGATGACAAAAAAGTCCAAAAACAATGACCCAGGGAGGGTAACCAGGCTGATAAGAATTAGCGCGTCAGCAATTAAAGCCAATGATAGACTTGAAAGGATAGGAGAAAAGGAAGGAACAAGCAACAGTAAGAGGGCCTTGCAAAATTAGTTGAGACAGTGACAGGGATCCAAGCAGTGGGGAGAGGGCAGAACAGAGTGGAGACACAAGTGTGGCATCCACACAGCAACCAAATTTCCACACACAAAGAAGTTCATTAAGATACCCTGCTATGGCTTCCCCACACATCAAGTCCCCATCGACATCTCTGAAGCCCCTCTGCAACAATAACGAGCAAGGAAACATAGAAGCATTGAAACAGAAGCTGAACACATGCAACAGACTTTGAAAAAGGTGGACACTATAAGACAATCATGACAGAATTTAATGTGGGAAATTCCAAGATTTATAACATCAAGTCCCAGGGATCCAAGCTCAAGGAATTTTTTTATGAAAAGCAAGATGAATCAATCCACTAAAAAAAAGGCCTACTCTTAATTGGCCAAAAATGTAGGGTACCAGGATGGTTTTTTACCTAATGAACCGACTCTAATTTCCCACGAGCTTGCAATATCTTACAGTAACTTGGTATGTCTATTCTGTTAAATATTACAGTATTCACTATTTTATTCATAAAAACATGGAAAAATGAACTAAGGAAATAGATCTTGAGCATTTATTGGTGAACTAATGATCTGGAAAGAAAGGTTGTAAAATAGAATTATCATGCATATCTTGCTCTCACATCAACTGAGTATATGGCCACAGCCCACCAATTTCTTCCTCACTGACTGTCATCACTCCACCCCTCACTCGCCACTCAGCTGTTTTGCAGATTATAATATAAATATATAAGAATTTCAAGCACAAGAATTTTGTCCAACAAAACAAACCTTCATTTCTATCCACTAGATTTTATCTTCTCCGCCAGTGGAAATGCATTCTAAGATGAATTTATACATTAACGCATGATAAAATCTAGTTGATAGAAATGAAGGTTTGTTTTGTTGTACAAAATTACAGTACTGAGCTTACAATTTTCAGGTGTTTATTTATTATCTGCAAAACAGATAAGTGGCAAGTGTACGAATGAGTGACGGCAGTCAGGTGAGGAAGAAATGGGTGGGATGCAGTCGTTTACTCTTACACAGCTGAAGTGTAGGCAAGGGAGGCATGATAATTCTGCTGTACAACATTTCTTTCCAAATCATCAGTTCACCAATAAATGCTCAAGATTTATTTCTTTAGTTGCCTTTTTCGTTTTTATGAACCAAATAACGAATAATAATTAACCATATCTTACTGCGTGCACTTTGCACTACTGCACGACATTACAATCACGTGTGCTACGTCTATCGGGTGTGTTTAAGAGGAGGTAATGTTTCAAATGGAATTTGTTAATGTGGCTGCAGATGTGAGTGGTGAGTATTGTATATACTGCAAAGACACAGCCTGTGTATAAATGTATGTCAGATATCCGGGAAAAACCAGTAAATTCCCCAAGCTTCTTGGTTGTCTGGGATTGCACTGTGTGTGTGTGTGTGTGTGTGTGTGTGTATAAATATATATATATATATATATATATATATATATATATATATATACACACCCTTTTTTCTTATATGCTCTAGTCTATACATCTCATTAAAGATCATTTTCTGCTATTGACAGAAGCTCTTTCTCACTTAACTTCTCTTGCATCAACCAAATATACAGCAATTCATTTTAAAAATTTTGGTTATTACATATCCTAAACCATTTTCTCCATGCTCCTTAGACACCTAATGGCATATATTCAACAATGTTATTTCCAGCTACCAATTTAATTAACAACTCTCCTACCTAGATACAATACCACCGTAGTTACAAAGTAAGATATCAATAGTGCAAACTTCTACTGCAAACTCTGGCATCAAAAAATGTCCTAGGAGGTATATTTCTCCTGATATAATATAAATCTTGATATTGATCAGAACAAGGAGTTCCTTTAGGTAAAAATGCTCCTGTACAATACTGCACTAATAACTGGATCACCCAAAAAGAGTACAATGGAAAATGGATAACATGATGCACATAACAATTACATTCATACATATACACATCAACCACAACTGTCTATGTGATCAATACAGTGACAGTGGAGAGCAACCCATCCTCTGATTATTAGCCTTTGACATTACTTGTTCTTAACAGTTGACTGACTATACGAAGGTTGTCTCTTAGCATTATTAACAGGTAAAAAGATACAAGACAATTACTGTTGGTGTTTCAAGTAATGTACCAATTAATAAATCCAACTGTCTGAGGAAAAAAAAAAATTACGTAGAACTTGCCAAAATTAACTGCACACAAGGCAAACAAATGAAGACAAACAACAGCAATCCTCTCACTTAAATGTATGATAAATGCATATTCCACTTGAGAATCCTACTACAATCTCAGGACACCAAACCTTCCTTAAACTCTGAATAAAGGCAGTACAAGGATTTGATATGCAATTTGTTAATGGGCCCATATTCTTCCAACACCAGACAGCCTGTCATTTGCGTGAAATCACTTCTAGTCTGTTTCCAACAAAGTACTACCTATACCATTTCAGAAGACTTATGATACCTGTATTCATTTTTTAAAGATACATATATCCAATATAAAAATAACATAGTTTCTCCCAGTTTGAAGAATAATTATAATTCTGCTTTTAAATTTTAAAATGTGATTAATGCACAACAAATATTTTACAAACATAAAAGACATGTGTAACATTTCACCCTCTGAATCAGATAGTCACAATAGGAGTACAACACTAGAAGTGAGAAATATGAAATTAACAGGGCTCTCTCACATAGAGCTGTTTAATTTCTCACTCACAATTAGCATTCTCTCCATACCTCCCTACTACAACTAACATACACTTAATTGGTTACATTTGTGGGGAAAAAAAAAAAAAGCCAATTACTGATAACTGTGATGACATAGAAATCAAATTATACTGTATACTGTATTGGTAAAATATCTGTGCAACAGATGAAGATGAGGCAGACAGATCAAAACTTAACTTCATGTATGACATTTCAGACTAACTCAAGGTCTCCAAACAAAGAGTCTGATTATTACCCTTAAACAGCCCATTGCAATTATATTACTATTCAAAGAATGACTTGTTAAGCCACACATAATCTATACCTTTTTGATAGCAGTGCTTTGTAGCTCAGAATGCATCTCTACTTGATGCATTCAGAGACTATCAGAGGGTTATTAGGGGGGGGGGGGGAATTACATCTGAAGGGCAAATTAACACAGTCACACCAACATACACAAGTTTTCTTGGTGACATACACAAAGCTTCACACATGTTAAAGACAGCTTGATCTTAAGAATAACATTCACTCCAGGTATATTGCTGAGCACACTTATACTGTTTATATATTCAAACAAAACAAATGAATAATATCTATACAGTCAGGTAAACATAGCAGACATTGATATCAACACTGAATATATGGGACCTCTTTCCATCAACAATTCAGCATTAATAAGAACCAGTATTACTGGGCACTCTATCCTTAAGCTGGTATTTATGTACTTTTCAGAAAATATGCTGGGGTGTAACTGATTATTTGGAATGCAAATACCATTTGATCCTTCCTAACACTTCAAAAATATTAATTACTTTCTTCAAGAATATCCACAATTTGATTTCAATATAAATAACAAGTATCATTTAACAGGCATGAAACATCTATCTCAACTAGAGAAACTGTAATGCATCCTAAAAACCACATACATTATACAAACAACAGAACACTTTAAATACCAAAATCAGTTTTCTTCCATACAACACGCACAGCCCTGATAACAAGAGGGCTTAGGGTCTAACATTGTAACTTTGTCTAAACTAATGACCCACCCAGACTATTAGTAATTATCCATCCTGATTCACACCTGTATTCTCTCTCTCTCTCTCTCTCTCTCTCTCTCTCTCTCTCTCAGCAACATACTTTCATATGAGGATTATTAATGTGACATGTATCCTGTTAAAGTCCCTAAAATTTGCCTAGCCTACCTCAAATTTGTCTTGCCTCTTGTTAGTCTGGGTGGGTGATCAGTTAATTGTTAAAAATCACTTAATTACTTTATATGACAAGTGTTACGAGTCTTCACCAACTGGCTACCATTTGAAATAATCGTTTCAGTATTTTACTTCTTAAACCAGAAGCCTACACTGTTTTTGCTTGATCACTGAGGTGGGCAAATGTATGACACAAAATCCACTGCCAACACTAGGATGGCTATGGATGATAATAAAACATTTTCATTTTTTACACCATCTGTTTTAATCAGCCTGAAAGAGACACATATACAGTACTAACAAGAACACAAACTATCATCAGAAATCAGATAATAAAATATTGACCTGTCAAGTACAGTAATTATTTAAATCATTACAGGAGACTTATCTGTGTCAACATCCACCTTCCCTACTTTCTCTCTCT